>NW_005871067.1:9870194-9885965 GCF_000147115.1 Myotis lucifugus | reverse complement strand
GGTTGTTTACAAAGATAAACAAACTTGATAAAGCTTTAACAAGACTCATTATAAAAAATTGAGAGAGCCATAACCAGTTTGGTTCAATGGATAGAGCGTTGGCCTGCGGACTCAAGGGTCCCAGGTTCGATTCCGGTCAAGGGCATGTACTTTGGTTGTGGGCACATCCCCAGTGGGGGACGTGCAGGAGGCAGCTGATCAATGTTTCTCTCTCATCGATGTTTCTTGCTCTCTATCCCTCTCCCTTCTTCTCTGTAAAAAAATCAATAAAATATATTTAAAAAAAAATTGAGAGGGCCCAAATAAAATAATCAGAAATGGAAAAAATGACAACTGACATTCAAATATACAAAAAGATGATAAAAAAATACTAAAAAGGGGAAAAACCAAGATGGCGGCATAGGTAAACACCGGAAATTGCTGCCTCGCACAACCACTTCAAAAATACAACTGAAAGACAAAACAGACATCATCCAGAACCACAAGAAGGCTGACTGAGTGGATATTCTACAACTAGAAGGAAAGAGAAAAGCACACTGAGACTCAGAGGAGGTGCAGAAGTAAAGTGCAGAGGTACGGAGGCACACGTGGAAAGGGCTGGCAACTGAGGACACGGTTGTCTTTTTCAATCAGGAGGGAGTCTCAAGCTCCCCACTGCTCTGAACTCCAGTTTTGGGCAAGTCTGGGGATCCAGACTCATACGGGAAGAAACTGGACTGTCTGGCATCGGGCAGAACTCGAGGGCAGCTTTCTCTCAGAGGTGCTTGCAGCGATTACCTGATTACTGCGACACTGAGACGCGGGGCCTCTTAGGGTAGGACTGAGGATCAGCCATAGCATCTACATTCATCCCATAGCTGTTTGCTCCGCCCTGTTGATTCCATGAGACCCCACCCCACCCAAGCTGTGCGCAGAGGCTTTTGCATATGAAAGGCCTGGCCCTTTGCAATCTGAAAATTACCTAATAAACTGCAGCTGGGTCAGAGAAACCCAGAACATCCAAAAGAAGGCCCAAGGCCCCACAGCAGCTTGCATTGCTTCACAGCTGGGCCTCATCTGGGCACCTCAAACCCCAAACAAAGAAGAGAAATCTGCAGATCTCTCCATAGCTCCTGCTGGGTAGCCTCAGGAAGAGGCTAAATTAGCACCTCCTTAGAGATCCAAGAGCCAGTGTACCCAGTGGTCAGAGTGGGACCATCCAGATTACAACTCCTCAGATCAATAAGGGATACACTCAGGGGGCAGACTCAGTGAGCACCAAAGCCCCACTGAAGCAAGTCTTGCCCCAGAAGGGTGTCTCCAGCACAGATGTTCTCCCACTGTAGACACAGCTGATTCTCACAGCCAATTGGCCTGGAGGTCAATTCCTCCCAGTGATACCAACAACAATCAAGGCTTAACTACAACAAGACTGTGCACACAGCCCACAAAGGGGTGCACCAAGAGTGTCCACCTCAGGTGATGGGGGAGGCTGAGCCACTGGGCCCTATAGGACACCTAGCACAGAAAGCCACTCTATCAACACAGGGAAGCATAAAAAATGCGGAGACAAAGAAACAGGTCACAAATGACAGAAATGGAGGAAAGCAAACTACAGGGTATAGAGTTCAAAACCACACTTATAAGGTTTTTCAAGAATTTTCTAGAAACCGCCAATAAATTTAGTGAGACCCTCGATAAATCCAGTGAGACCCTCGAGGATATGAAAAAGGACCAACTATAAATTAAGCATACACTGACTGAAATAAAGAGTAATATACAGAGTTCCAACAGCAGACTAGAGGATGGCAAGAATCAAGTCAAAGATTTGAAATACGAAGAAGCAAAAAACACCCAACTGGAAAAACAAAAAGAAAAAAGACTGCAAAATTATGAAGATAGTGTAAGGAGCCTCTGGGACAACTTCAAGCGTACCAACATCCGAATTATTGGGGTGCCAGAAGAAGAGAGACAGCAAGATATTTAAAACCTATTTCAAAAAATAATAACAGAAAACTTCCCCTACCTGGTGAAAGAAATGGACTTACAAGTCCAGGAAGTGCAGAGAACCCCAAACAAAAGGAATCCAAAGAGGACCACACCAAGACACATCATAATTAAAATGACAAGAGCAAAGACAAAGAGAGAATCTTAAAAGCAGCAAGAGAAAAACAGTCAGTTACCTACAAGGGAGTACCCATACGACTGTCAGCTGATTTCTCAACAGAAACTATGCAAGCCAGAAGGGAGTGGCAAGAAATATTCAAAGTGATGAATACCAAGAACCTACAACCAAGATTACTTTATCCAGCAAAGCTATCATTCAGAATTGAAGGTCAGATAAAGAGCTTCACAGATAAGAAAAAGCTAAAGGATTTCATCACCACCAAACCAGTATTATATGAAATGTTGAAAGGTATCGTTTAAGAAGAGGAAGAAGAAGAAAAAGGTAAAGATACAAAATATGAACAACAAATACACATCTATCAACAAGTGAATCTAAAAATCAAGTGAATAAATAATCTGATGAACAGAATAAACTGGTGATTATAATAGAATCAGGGGCATTGAAAGGGAGTGGGCTGACTATTCTTGGGGGGGGGAAGGGGTGTGGGGGATGCGGGAAGAGACTGGACAAAAATCATGCACCTATGAATGAGGACAGCGGGGGGGGGGGTGTGGGCGGAGGGGGGGTGGGAACCGGGTGGAGGGGAGCTATGGGGGGAAAAAAGAGGAACAACTGTAATAATCTGAACAATAAAGATTTAATTAAAAAAAGAAAATACTAAAAATAATTATATGGCAACAAATAGAACAATCTGAAAGAAATAGATAAATTTCTAAAAACATACAATATTGCAAGACTGAGTTGAGAAAAACAAAAAATTTGAACAGACCAATAACTATTAACAAAATCAAATCAGTATTTAAAAAAAAAAATCTCCCAACAAAAAAGTGCTGGACTGCATGGCTTTACAGGCAAATTTCACCAAATATTTAAAGAAATGACACCTATTCTCAAACTATTTCAAAAATTTCAGAAAAAGGAAAAACTCCCAAGCTCATTTTAAGAGGCCAGCATTTATCCTGATTCCAATACTAAAGATATTGAAAAAAAAATTATAGGCCAATATTCTTGATGAATATAGATGTAAAAATCCTCAGCAAAATATTAGCAAACAGAATTTAGCAACACATTAAAATTATTATACTCCATAATCAAATGAAATTTATTCCCATTATGCAAGGGTGGTACAGTAATCACAAATCAATTAATATGACACACTACATAAACAAAATAAAGGATAAAAATATATGACCACATTAATAGATGCAGAAAAATATTTGAAAAAAAAATCCAGCTCCCATTTATTATAAAAACTCTCAACAAAGTGGAAATACAATTTACCTCAACATAATTAAAGCCATATGTGACAAACTCATAGCTAACATTATACTCAATAGGGAAAAATTAAGTGTTCGCCTTAAGATCAGGAACAAGTCAGTGATGTCCACTTTCACCACTTTTATTTAACACTAGAGGCCCGGTGCACAAAAATTTGTGCACTCAGGGGGGGAGAAGGGGTCCCTCAGCCCATCCTGTGCCCTCTCGCAGTCTGGGACCCCTCAGGAGATAATGACCTGCTGGCTTAGGCCTGCTCCCGGGTGGCAGAGGGCAGGCCCAATCCCTAGGTGCAGCCCCTGGTCGGGCTCAGAGCAGGGCCGATTGGGGAATTGGGGCACCGCCCCCTGTCATGCACAGAGCAGGGTGGATCGGGAGGTTGCGATGCCACCCCTAGTCACGCTCAGGGTACGGCCGATTGGGGGGTTGGGGCACCGCCCCCTGTCACACTCAAGGCAGGGTCGAGGGGAGGTTGCGGCGCCACCCCCTGTCATGCACAGAACAGGGCCAATCAGGGGGTTGGGGTGCTGCCCCCTGTCATGCACAGAGCAGGGCCCATCAGGGGGGTTGGGGCTCCGTACCCTGTCACACACAGAGCAGGGCCGATCAGAGGGTTGAGGAGCTCCCCCCTGTCACTCACAGAGTAGGGCCAATAGGGGAGATGGGGCACCGCCCCCTGTCACACACAGAGCAGGGTGGATCAGGGGCTTGGGGCGCTGCCCCCTGTCATGCACAGAGCAGGGCCTATCAGGGGGGTTGGGGCTCAATACCCTGTCACACACAGAGCAGGGATGATCAGGGGGTTGAGGAGCTCCCCCCTGTCACGCAGAGAGCAGGCCCATCAGGGGGTTGAGGAGCTCACCCCTGTCACTCACAGAGTAGGGCCGATAGGGGAGTTGGGGCATCGCCCCCTGTCACACACAGAGCAGGGCCGATCAGGGGGTTGGGGCGCCGCTACTGTCACACTCAGGGCAGGGCCGATGGGGAGGTTATGGCTCTACCCCGTCACACACAGAGCAGGGCCCGTGGTGGGGGGGTTGGGGTGCTGCACCCTGTCACACACAGAGCAGGGCTGATCAGGGGGTTAGGGCACTGCACCCTGTGACACACAGAGCCACAGGGCGATCAGGGGGTTGGGGAGCTCCCCCCTATCAGGCACAGAGCAGGGCTGATCAGGTGGTTGGGGCGCCTTCCCCTGTCATGAACAGAGCAGGGCGGATAGGGAGGTTGTGGCCCCGCCCCCTGTCACACACAGAGCCCGCAGGGCGATCAGGGGGTTTGGACGCTGCCCCCTGTCACGCTGATCCCGGTGCTGGGAGGCATATTACCCTCCGCTGATCCCGGTGCTGGGAGGCATATTACCCTTTTACTATATAGAATAGAGGCCTGGTGCATGGGTGGGGGCCGGCTGGTTTGCCCTGAAGGGTGTCCTGGATCAGGGTGGGGGTCCCCACTGGGGTGCCTGGCCAGTCTGGCTGAGGGGCTGAGGGCTGTTTTCAGGCTGGCGGGTGACTGAATCTCCCAACTGCTCCATTTTTTCTTTTTTTTTTTTTTTTTATTCTGGGCCAGCTTTAGCTCTGAGGCCTCCGCTGCTGAAAGCAGGTTTCTGGCCTTTGTTTACCTTCTGTATTTGATACAATGTTGCGGTCCGGCTGGCTGAAGCCCGGCTGACTAAAGCAGGTTTCTGGGGTTTTGTTTAGCTTCTATATTTGCAACATAGTTGCTTAGAGTTGCAGCCGAGAGGCCGGCAAGTCAGGCGGGGAACGTTGGAGTCTGCTGTCACTGGAGCAAGCAAGCCTCCCTGTTCGCTTCAGTGCATGGCTGCCGGCCGCCATCTTGGCTGGTAGTTAATTTGCATATCGCCCTGATTAGCCAATGGGAAGGGTAGCAGATGTACGGCTAATTACCATGTTTCTCTTTTATTAGATAGAATAGTATTGAAAATCCTAGCCACAGTGATCAGATAGGAAGAAGAAATAAAATATCCAATTTGAAAGGAAGAGGTAATCTGTCATTATTTACAGATAACATGAACCCTAAAGATTCCACCCAAAAAATCTACTAGAACTGATAAATGAATTTAGCAAAGTAGCAGAATAAAAAAATAAATATTCTGTAATTGGTTGCATTTTTATATATCAATATGAACTATAGAAAGAGAAAATAAGAAAACAATCTCATTTATAACTATTTCAAAAAGTATCTAGGAATACATTTTTTAAAAATATTTTTGTATTTTAACAAAAATTGACTTAATTGCCCATGTCAAAAAGAAAACAATATTGAAGGATATCTTTATATTGCTACATGATTAGGAATCATTTTTTAAAATAGAGCTCTTTTTTTTAATCCTTACCCAAGAATGTTTTTATTGATTTTAGAGAGAGGAAGGGGGGGGCCCTAATATATAGTGACAGGAGAAAATTTGACTTTGGGTAGTGAGCATATGGTACAATATACAGATCTTGTAACATTGAAACCACACCTAAAATCTAGCTATATATATAAAACCAAAATATGTAAATAGACCAAATGACGGAACAACTGAACAACCAAACAACTGAACAACTAGTCGCTATGACATGCACTGACCACCAGGGGTGTGTGCAGAACATGGCGGGCATTGGCAGCAGGCAGCAGAGCAGAGCATGGTGGGCATCAGCCGCTGTGGGATGGTGGAGCAAGTGAGCGGGGGCGCCAGACCAAGGTGGGGCGTCAGTTGCTGTCATCGGGGCGAGCCTCTGGTGGTTACAGAACACTTTTTTCCCACGCACCACAGTCCTGCCCAGCGTTTGCATCTGCTGCCAGTGCTGGAGCCACCACTCACACCCGCTGCTGGCGCCTGGCTCTGGTCCTGATCGATTGGCGCCGTCAGTGGGTGCAAGTGGCGGCTGCTGGCCCCAGTCACTCTGAGGGCTTTTCCACTCCCTCTGCTCCTGAGGGGCAATCGGGGCAGCAGCTGCCGCTCACACCCACTGTCAGCGGATGCGAGCGGGGCCGGCACTGTCAGCGTGTGGGAGCAGCAGTGGCAGTAGTGGGGTTGCTGGCAGACAGGGGACCAGGAGCTGTGGTGGGAGGGGCCAGGCAAGGGCCCGGAGGATGGGCTGAGACCCGCTGCTTTGCCCACCACAGCCTTGCGGCCCACAGTTCCTTTCAAGGTGCACGAATTCATTCACTAGGCCCCTAGTATGTTCATAATGACCAATATCACCCCAATACATTTAATTTTTAAAAGAGAAAAATAATAAATCAGGCTTATTTAATACAGAGGCCTGGTGCACAAAAATTTGTGCACTCGAGGGGGAGGGGTCCCTCAACCCAGCCTATGCTCTCTTGCAGCCTGGGACCCCTCAGAGGATGTCCACCTGCTGGCTTAGGCCCACTTCCTGGGGTATCGGGCCCCAGCTGGCAGTCAGACATCCCTCTGGCAGCCCGGCAGCCCTCGGGGGATGTCCACTTGCCAGTGGGGAGCAGACCTAAGCTGCAGTCGGACATCCTTAGCACTGCTGAGCAGGAGGGAGAGGCTCCTGCCACCACCGCTGTGCTGGCAGCCATCAGCCTGGCTTGTGGCTGAGCAGAGCTCCCCCTGTGAAAGCGCACTGACCACCAGGGGACAGCTCCTGCATTGAGCGTCTGCCCCCTGGTGGTCAGTGTGTGTCATAGTGACCAGTCATTCCCAGTCGTTCTGCTGTTAGGGTCAATTTGCATATTACCCTTTTATTATATGGAATAGAGGCCTGGTGCACGGGTGGGGGCCAGCTGGTTTGCCCTGAATGGTGTCCTGGATCAGGGTGGGGGGCCCGCTGGGGTGCCTGGCCAGCCTGGGTGAGGAGCTGATGGGTGTTTGCAGGCTGGTCACACCACCTTCAGGGTGGGGGTCCCAATTGGGGTGCCTGGCCAGCCTGGGTGAGGGGCTGATGGCTGTTTGCAGCTGGTCACACCCACTTCAGGGTGGGGGTCCCCACTGGGGTGCCTGGCCAGCCTGGGTGATGGGCTGATGGCTGTTTGCAGGCTGGTCAAGCCCCCCCCCCAGTGGGGACCCTCATCCCATGGAGGTTTGGCCAGCCTGGGTGAGGGGCTGATGGCTGTTTTCAGTCTGGCCACACCTCCTTTAGGGTGAGGGCGCCCCACTGGGGTGCCTGGCCAGTCTGGGTGAGGGGCTGAGGGTCGTTTTCAGGCTGGCCAAGCCCCTCCAGAGACGGAAGCTCCCAGTCTCTCCTTTTTTTCTTTTTCTTTTTTATTCTGGGATTTATTTACCTTCTAGAATTGAAACTTTGTAGCCTTGAGAGGAGCTCAGAGCCAGCCAGGGCGGGCGGGAGGGAAGCTTGGCTTCCTCCATCAGCAGGGGCAACCCACGCCTACTGCTCGCTCCAGCTCCATGGCCACAGCTGGCTGAAAGCAGGTATCTGGTGGTTATTTATCTTCTATAATTGAAACTTTGTTGCTTTGAGTGGAGCTCAGAGCTGCTGCAGCAGGCAGGAAGGTTGGCTTCCTCCATCATTGGGGCAACCAAGCCTCCTGCTTGCTCCAGCTCTGTGGCTGCCGGCCGCCATCTTGGTTGGGTTAATTTGCATATAGTCGCTCCGATTGGCTGTTGGGTGTGGCTTAAGGCATAGTGAAGGTATGGTCAATTTGCATGTTTATCTTTTATTAGTGTAAATACTTGAAATTAGATGGGAAGTTTTGACAAATAAAAAAATGATTTTCATATATATATTTTATTAAAATGGATGTTCTAAAGATGTCAACCTGCCCTAGAAAAAAACTTACAAAGTTTAAAGCCAACTTCAAACCTAAAACTCTCACAGGTAACAGGTGTCCTGTCAGTGACACCAGGCAAGCCAAGAGTGATGGTTCCCTGCAGGGGTATCTGGCAGTGGTATTCCAGATATTTGTGGTCCACACATTGGGAATTTATGAACTATTTACAATACTCAGTACACACTTCCAACAAGCCATATACAATGTTTTAAAATCTTACATATTATTTATTCTTTATATATTGAAATTGTGTATTCAATCTAAATATATATTTAAATTCAATATTTATACTTTATATTATTCTCTATGTCATTTTACAGTAATTATTATTTACCAAAAATTATTGTCTTGGAATATTGTATTTTACAGAAAAAGTAAATATTTTTAATCAGTTGCATTATAATAAAATCTATAACCATGCCACTTTAAGTTTTGTCATTTGTAGACATTGTTTTTCTCTGGTACATTTACAAATATGTTACATCTTTAAAAAAAATCATGAAAAGGACTATGACTTACTCTAAATTACAGGTTTCTAAGCAGGTCGTATCTTTGAATTGGATGAAGATTTATAGAACTCTAAGGAATAACTGAATTCATGAAACCACTGGCAAATAATCAGCTTAAACAGAAAAACATTGGTTATGAGACTAAGTGAACTGAGGATGATTATTGTTCTTATGACTCTGTTTAAAATATTGCTTATTTTTAAATCTTTTTGTTTTCCACATATAAGGAAAACTAAAAGCAGATATGTTGCATTATTATCAATGACTTATTGATAAGGTAATAGAGTTTGATAAATTAGTAACATTCACTTCACAGTGCTCCCAGGAGATGAAGACTTTAAAGACCACAACTTACAACCAGGAGATTTTTGTCCATTGGGGAAGACAATTAATCAAAGACTCTCTCCAACAGTGTTAAAAGGGACTTTGCTTTATCAGGTGCCTAACCACAAATGGACATCTGCCCCTGTCTCTGATACTACCCTCCATCTACAGTGCATATCAAAGACATTTCAAAGACAAGAAGTCACTAACCACAAAAGCAGACAGGTACCCCAAGACTTCAATAAGGCCTGCATGCTCACAAATTGATGCTGCTCAAATCTTTTTCTTATATCACCTAATTGTTATTGATTGAATGTGCATAAAATGATTTTTATATTCTTATTATCCTCCTTATGGCTTCCTAGTGGAAACAATATCTGTCTCCTCAGACCCTCTCCCTTATTAGATATGAAAAATTTAACTTGGGCATCTGCTAGTCTTTCCCACCTACTAGACAATGATATTCTAATTATTGGTTAAAATAAAAAAAATAGTAGAGTTTTAATTCATCTGCCCAAACATAAAGTACAAGTGACAGTGGTTAAAAAAGAAAAACATAGCCCTGGCTTGTTTTGCTCAGTGGTTAGAGTGTTGGCCCACAGACCAAAGGTTCACTGGTTCGATTCCTTACCAGACTTGGGGTGAGTGGGAGGCAACCAATTGATGTCTCTCTCCCTCCTCCTCTCCCTTCCTTCCACTCTCTAAAAAATCAATGGGGAAAAAATCCTCGGGTGAGGATTTAAAAAAAAAAAAAGAAAAGAAAGAAACATGTAATTAGCTTAATAAAAAATTATGATAATACATGTGAAGAGTTTTTCAGTTGGCTAGGACACTTATTCCTCTCAGACCCTTCCTTGTCTAATATTAGACATTTTTTTGCTCCTAATCAGTGTTACTTCTTTAATATTGTTGCTTTTGTTCCTGGTATGTAAATGTTATATAAGAAGCAGAAAAAAACAAGACTTAAACAGCAAATGACTCAGATCAAGGTGGCTCAAAAGGTAGAAATAATCCAGATTATTTTGTAACAAGGACATATAGGATCTGACTGCCTCCCATTCACCTGCTTTTTTATTTTGAATGATAATAATAATTCAACCATCTAAGGTTATGGTCTTGCCCCATTCCCAATGGTCTACCCTGTTCAATAAGACAAACGCTAACAATGAGACTTCCTAGGAATGAGCCTTCCTATCACCATGGGACACTGTAATCCAACCAAAACATAGTTCATCGGTGCATCCTTTGGATTGGTTTATGACCAAAAAGGAAATGTGTGGATGAAAAGGGGCTACATGCTACCTGACTAGTTCAGGGAAGGCCTGCATGGTGGACTTGCAAACTCAGAGATATAAAGTAACCACAAAGGATGGTCTGAAATTAAAACTTTTTAAATTAAAAGCAGGTTAAGGTGGTTAGTCATGTCATAGGCCAGCATCTTCCCTGACAAAGGTCAATCTTTACCTTAACTGAGCCTGTCTATTGTCTTTTGCATCTATGATAACATATCATTGGAATGTCAAAATAATTTTCCTTTTTCCGACTCCTCAAAGCACAAGCACCACTCTGCGGAGACCACAAATTCCCTCATTATCATTGAGTTAATTGTTGACTGTTAAGTATCTTATACCCACCTAAGTAAAAGAAGTATATGTCTATCATTTCACCTTTTATCAGATCCCAGAGATTTCCCAGTTTGCTTTCTCCCACCTCCCTAATCTATCACTAATGGTTTTCATGTAAGCAATATACATCTCCTCTTTTGATTGTAATCTATAATAATAAAAGCCTAATATGCTAATTAGACTGGACATCCTTCTGGACGACCTTCCAGATGAAGCTGGGGCTGCAAGGGAAGCATGGGCCCTAGGTGCCTGCTGGGGGCCGGAGGTAAGCCCGGGTCCCGGGTGCCAGAGGGAAGCCAGTGCTGGCAGCTGGGGGAAGTAAGGCCTACTCTTGAACGAATTTCATGCATCGGGCCTCTAGTGAATAAAATAAGGTACAAAACTGCCATTCTCAGGAGCATTATCTCAATCTGTTGAGATTTTGCTTCCTGGTAATTGTTGACAGGCTCAAATAAATTCACAAAAAATTCTTCACAGTTTTGAATGTTTCTTACATTGACATGTTTCTCTACTGGTAGAGTCTTGCTCTTATTTTAATATCCAGCTCAATTATTATGTCTTTCCTATACTGAACAAGGTCAGTGGTTCTTTCCTCTGAGCTCTCTCAGCTTTTTCCACAAATTTGCTACCAGTGGTTCTCAACCTTCTGGCCCTTTAAATACAGTTCCTCATGTTGTGACCCAACCATAAAGTTATTTTCGTTGCTACTTCATAACTGTAATGTTGCTACTGTTATGAATTGTAATGTAAATATCTGATATGCAGGATGGTCTTAGGCGACCCCTGTGAAAGGGTCATTCGACCGCCAAAGGGGTCGCGACCCACAGGTTGAGAACCGCTGCATCCGATCCCACCTCATATGATCATCTTCCATCCCCAGGTTACTAGACTGTTACCTCTTTGACAGCAGAGGTTTTCTTATTTTGTTTTATTTAGTAGCTAGCACACAGCCTACTACTATAGAGTAGGTTCTCAAAAAATGATTGTAAAGATTAAATAAACTCAAGTTGCTTACAGGAGGCTGAGACATATACAAAAATTTTAGTGTTTTAGTATTTGTCTAGACCCTGAAAATAAAATACCAATTATATATAAAACATTATAGAAACTCATAAAAACAAAAGAAATGAAGTTTTCCCTATTAGCACACAATGACATACCAAGATATTTCTTGTATAGAGACACTGTAGTGTACTGCAAAGAAATTAGAAAAATAAGAGATGATTCTTGCTTCTTTAGATCTGCAATAAGGTTAGGGAAACAAAACCAGTAAAAACTGTTGAATTAAGGGAGAAAGATAAGAGATTTACAGAAAACTAGAGGTGGGAAAATCATACAAAGCTAAGTTAGCATAAGCAAATAAAACTTTCTTGAGGAGGTGAGACTAGCTTTTGATGTCAAAGAGACAGTGTTTGTACAGACTAGAGGAAAAACAGATGGTTTTCTAGACTTGAGAAATCTAAGGGAAAGCAATGTGTGGCTGGTGTGTATGGAAACTGCTGAAACAGATCCTAGATTACAAATTAAGTAGCCTTAGAAAATAATAAGAGATCAGCAGGTAGGGCCAGATTCCAATGAGGCTTTTAAAGTTACTAATGGCTAACTAAAGTTGATAGACTGATGGAGAGGAAAAAACATTGTGCTGATTAAATGTTGACCATCATTATTTTCAGTGCAACAGCTGCTACTGAAATTACAGTAATTCAAATTTAAAAAAAGATACTGTTGTTCTGAAATAGCTTAGACGATTTGGAACCCTGTAGCATGAATTTATGCTATGTAGTTTTGCTAAGAACATGATGGTTCATTTGGTTTTTTGTTTTGTTTTTGTTTACTTTATCATGACTTATTCTATGGATTGAGAATTAAAACTGAGCAACAATTTCACAGCCAGAGTTGGAGTGTGGGTTGTATAAAGTTGAAGAAGCAACTTTTAAAAGATATAAAAACTCTTTCCTGGTACCTAATTATAATTTTTAATTTACATGATATTTAAATACATCAATTGCTTAAATTATTTTTGTGACTAATAAAATTTTATTTATTACCAACTCAGTGTTTATATTGTATTACTTGCTCATAATTAATTTTACCAAAAAATTAAGTGATAAAATTTGGCAGTCTATTTTTACTTCAAGATAAACATTTACAAAAGTTATCATCTTGTGTAAACTCCTTAAATAGGAATAATTTACAGTTAAACTCTTGGTTACTTGTTTTCTACCCTAGATAAATAATTTATGCAAAGGTTATCATTTTATTTTCCTATGGATTGGTAATATCTATAATATCAAATAAATCATGTTATGATTCAACATTAATATATTATACTAGAGGTACAGTGCACATGAAATCGTGCATGAGTAGCTTGTTTCCGCTTGCCTCAGCTGGCCGCTCATGCCCTCCTCCACTAGTAGCTTTCTGCCACTAGTAGCTCGCATCCTGCCCCACCCACTGTGAGATCCGCTGCTTCTTTGGTTGTAATGGTGCTACGGTGTGATGGCCATGGGCCTTTTATATAAGAGATATCCCTGATTATTTGCTGGCATAACATCTCTGCACCTCTAAATTTATTTTACACTACTTTGCTAAAGCAGCAGAATATAAATTCTTTGCAAGTGCATATAGAACATTTTCTATGATAGACCACATGTTAGGACACAAAACAAGTCTCAATAAATTTAAGAAGACTGAAATAATATCAAGCATATTCTCTGACCATTCTGTTATGAAACCAGAAATCAATCACAAGAAAAAAAACTGAGTAACACTAAAACAAATAGAGGCTAAATAACATGTTATTAAACAATGAATGGCTTAACATTGAGATCAAAGAAAAAATCAAAAGCCACCTGGAAACAAATGAGAATGAACACACAACCCAAAATCTATGGGACACAGCAAAAACAATCTCAAGAGGGACATTCATAGCATTACATGTCTACCTCAAGATGCAAGAAACATCTCAAATAAAAAAAATCTAAGCCTACACCTAAAAGAACTAGAAAAAACAACAACAAACAAGCACAGATTAAGTAAAAGGAAGGAAATAATAAATATTAGAGCAGAAGTAAATAATATAGAGACTCAAAAAACAATATGAAAGATCAATGAGACCAAGAGCTGCTTTTTCCAAGAGATAAAAAAGATTGACAAAAATTTATCCAGACTCATCAAGAAAATAAGAGGGAGAATCAAAATACATAAAATCAGAAATAAAAAAGGAGTAGTAACAACTGACACCATGGAAATACAAAGGATCATAAGAAAATACTATGCCCACAAATTAGACAACCTAGGTCCAAATCGGTAAATTCCTAGAAACATACAATATTCCAAAATTGAATCAGGAATAATCAGAAAACCAGAATAGACCAATTACAAGTAATGAAATTGAAGCAGTAATAAAAAAAGCTTCCAGCAATGAACTCTAGTACACTGCTGGTGGGAATGCAGACTGGTATAGACACTGTGGAAAGCAAAGTGAGTTTCCTCAAAAAATTAAAAATAGAATTGCCATTTGGCCTAGTGATCCCACTTTTTGGAATACATTGGAAGAATCCAGAAACACCAACAGAAAGAATATATGTATCCCTATGTTCACAACAGCATTATTTATAATAGCTAAGATCTAAAAACTGCCCGAGTGCCCATCAGTAGCTGAATGGATTAAAGAAACTGTGGTATTTTTACACAATGGAATACTATGCAGCTTTAAAAAAAAGAAGGCTCTATTACCCTTTGAGACAGCATGGAAGGATCTGAAGATGATTATGCTAAGCAAAATAAGCCAGTCAGAGAAAGACAAATAACACATGACCATGCTTATAAGTGGAACCCAGTGATCACAATAAACTGATGAATAAAATAGAGCCAGATACATGAAAACATGGAATAGATTGACAAATCTCAGATGGAAGGGGAGAGGGTGGGGCTGGGAAGAGATTAACCAAAGAATTTATGTGCATATATGTGTTGCCCATGAACACAGATAATAGGGTGGTGAAGGCCTGGGGTGGGGCAGGAACCAAGTGGTAATGGGCAAGGGGGGAAAGAGGTAATGTCTGTAATACTTTCAACAATAAAGATTTTAATAAAAGAGAAAAAACAAGACCAAACTCCCAGTAAACAAAAGAGATTTGGACATCATTCCATAGTAATATTTGAAAATAGAGAGAAACTGGAAAATTCCCAACCTAAATGTTGGAAAGAAAATGCTGGTAGCAGTAGAAAGATTTAATTAGGAAGCAAGTAAAGAGATTCAAAGGCAGAGAGACCAGTTATAATATAAATCATTAGGACAGGAACAGATTGTATAGGAATAGAATAAACAGATCAAAGAGCATAATGAGTTAAATAAGACTTGTTTATAAACAAATTGAGTCAACAGGCACATATAAAATCACCAGATAAAGCAGTGCACTCCTGATGTACTTACTTAGGTTAAAAATTGAATTTTCTGGGTCACTATAAGGATAAAATGGCAGAGGTTTCTCTGAGTAGCAGGTTTCTATAGCAACAGGATTATGTAAAGTGCAAACGGAATCCATTGTCTCTGCCAGTGACCAATATAGCTTTTCAGAAGACTAAAAACATATCAGCATCCTGAACCTACTGGTCTTTTGTGTGGTTAAACATAGTTAAGTTTGAACCAAAACAGTACGCCATTTAATCAAATGCTTATGATACTGAGACAAGATTTATATAAAAGTATACTCCTTTACCCTTCTACTCTAAGGAAATATAATTGCTTAACCTCTCTGCTTCATATTCTTCATTTGTAAGACAGAATAATAATTGTACCTTTCTCATCTATATGTATATAAAGCTAATATGCAAAGTGTCCCCTTGGGAGTTCAACCGAGAGACTGGGAGTTAGATCGCTTGCCATTACGTGTGCTGACCACCAGGGGGCAGTGTGGAAGGAAGGCAGACCCTGGCCAGCAGCCAGCAGTTGGGGAAGGAAGGTCCCACCAGCAGCCTGAAGGCCCGGATCGGCCCTGTTCGCCGGCCAGGCCGAAATTCGTGCACGGGTTGGGTCCCTAGCAGCTGCTGGCTGCTGGCCGGGGCCTTCCTTCATTCCATGCCAGTCCCTGGTGTTCAGTACATGTCATAGTGAGCGATCGAACTCCCAGTGGGTCGAACTCCCGAGGGGACACTTTGCATATTG
>NW_005871067.1:9818110-9870094 GCF_000147115.1 Myotis lucifugus | reverse complement strand
CAAAAAAGCATGAACACTGGAAACAGAATGCCTAGGCTTTTTTTTTTTTTTCTAATATGGCACTTTTCAGCTGTGTAAACTTGGGCATGTTATTTAACCTCTCTGTGCTTCACTTTCCTCATCATAAAATGGGAAGTAATAATTGTACCCATCTCATAAAGTTGTTAAGTAGATTAACAACTTTAAAGTTGTTAAATGAATTCATATTTGTGAAGTGCTTAGATTGATGTTGGACACATAGTAGGTATTAAACAAGTACTTGTCAAATAAATAAGCAAATAGAAATTGTTTTGGATTCCTCTTGTAGTTCTAACATTTTCATAATGTTGCCCTTTTTCAGAAGTTATTTTTAATCTAATTTGCTTTTTACTTTCCTATGGTTTTTGAATTTAAAGAATGCAAAAAGAAGGTAAAAAATGAATTAAAATGTATTGCATTTTCACTTTATTCCTGACATTTTTGGAGGTATTTAATCATTTGACTGTCACAAATACCATAGGAGGTTAATTTTATTTACAGCATAATGAACTATAATATATAAATATATGCAATTTTCTGTCATAAGTAGCACCTTATATCTAATAGTTTTGTTGGGACAAAATGATAGTGAGATTGCTTTATACTCTTTTAGGCAAAGAAAACATTAATTAAAGTTGTTTTTAAAGAACTGAATTAAACTTAAAAGTTCAACATATATAAAGCAGAAAAGCATACTCCATCTTGGACTTAAAATGAATGAAGTATTTGAGATACACAAAATCTATCATTGCATATTTTCATTCTCACCAAACTTAGACTTAATAAAAGTGACTTCAACTGCTATTTTCTGGTTAATTTCAGTCCAGCATTTTGTCAAATTATATTTCTAGCTAGAGTTTCCAATGATACAAAAGCAGTGATTTCCACATCGAAGATTAAAGTTAAACAGAAACGCATTCTAAGATAACAAGAAAATAAATATTTACTGCTCTTAGTCACTCCCTAAAGGCCAAAGAGAAAATGGAAATGATTTTAGATGTAGTTGTAAAGGTAAAGTGTGGTTCTTCTTTGTAACTGTTATGTATTAGTTAAAAAGCAATCTAATGAGTTACAATGTCAGAGAGAAGATATAAGGGTGCCATATGTATGTTTTATCTTTTCAGATTTAAGTAATTAATAATTTATTTTGCCTAACTTTTAGAAAATCCAATGAAGCTATTTTTCACCTGCAAAATCATTAGAAGGTAGTTATTTTCCTGTGTTCATATTATCTTAATATACCCTCAAAATGGAACTAACATATCCTTGGACTCTTTTCAACAATGATATATAACAACAGCAACAACCTTCAAAGGTAACCTATTAATCTCTTTTAAACAAATGCATTATTCAATGTACATGTACATGTATTTATATTTCCACCTATTATTCTGAGAAAACAGAGAATCTCTCAGTCTCTGTAAAAATAACCCCAACCTTAGTCTAATATATGTGAGCTAGTGAACACAGCCTTTTGAAAAAAATAATAGAAAACTAATTCACAGCAAATGTATGATTAGTTAGCATTTTATAAACATGAAATATTAAGTTTGTGACACTAAATACTTTTCTCACTGTTTTAAGAACTGAGAACTTCTTTTAGAGAAGTTAGAGCAAGTCCAGTAGTAACAAAGCCTTAAATAAGAAAATATTAACGATAGCAGAAGAATGGCAGCATGAGAGATCCCCTTGATCTCTCCCTTTGAAGTTTCAACAATTTGAATAGGTATAATTCAACAGAGGTTTCCCTGTTCAATGCACAAACATGTATGGGAGATATATACATTGAAACATTGGAAGGTGGGCAAGTGGGAAAGAACTGGGAAGGTGGGAAGGGAGAAGACCTAAGATGGGTCACAGACATAGCCCTGTGGCTCAAAGCTCACAGCTCAAAGCACAGAGTTCACTGTGGGACTCAGCCTGGAGAGGAAAGAAATCAGATATGGTGGTACTCCTGTCAGCCTGGAGGAGCAAAGATATTCAGTGAACATTCCTTATGGGTGGGCAGTACTAGCTACCCCTGAGCCCAGTGATCTGGGCACAGACAAAGCACAAAAGTGCAGCCATAATTGTCTGGCAATTGGTATTCCAGACAGAGAGACAAAGCAAAAGAACCTGGCATGTTCTCCCTCACAGAGCTCACCTCCCTTCACCCTCCATGTTGGGGTGTGGAGCACACTATTTGCAAGAACATAAGAACTGGTACTACAGAAACACTTTTTTCCCCCCAGAACAATAGGCTCACTCTGCAACTAATCGCAGGGTCTTGTGGAGACTCAGAGGGGAGACTCAGATCTGTTAATCATCATTTTTAGAAGATCAAAGCATCAAAAGAAGTGGCCAAATTCCCCCAGTTCACCCCACACCCACAATTTAAAGCTATACTGCAGGCATCATCTGATTATCTGATTTCAAAAGACGGCACTGGGATTTCACAGATTAGAAATGCTATTGTCCACCACATTTTCCCATGGGGTTGGTCCACTGAAACTCAGGTGACCAGCACATAGAGGAGAAACTCACATTCCCAAGGAACACAGGCAATTTTCTACCACTCTGCAGAGTTCTGAAAATCCAGAGAAGTGCAAGAGAGCTAAAAAACATTATCATTTCCCACCACCTAATAAAAAAAAAAGGAAACACTTTAAAAAAATCAATTTACTAGATAAGTGCCACTCATACATGGAAGCCTGGACAAAGAAGGAATCCATCAAATATCCTGAATAACATAACTGAACAACAAAAAAAGAGGTTTGCCTGCCACAAAGAAAGCCAAACTCCTGTGGCAGGTGCTGGTACAGAAGGAAAGAGTTTTATTTAGAAGCCAAACAACCTGACTCCTGTCTCAAAAACCAATCTCATCTCAAAGATCATCTCTCTTCCTGCTCAAACCGACTGTTCTTATAGGGATAGGAAGGGGAGGGCTTTTATTTTCTCTATCCAATTATCTTGCTGACTTTTGAAATACTTGGGGCCCTATCCATTCATCTTCCTAACTTTTGGCCTGTTGGAGCCCTGTCCATTCATCTTTCTGGCTTTTGGCAAACTCTGCCTCTAACCATTCATATTTCCAGCTTTAGGTGCACTCAGTTAAAGAACCTCCCCCTGTCACTATCTTGGTCAATGGGGGAGACTCCCTTATGCTCTGACCAACTGTCTATGGTAACATAACCAAGGTAATAAGGCAGCTGAAAAAGAAATTAAAGATCTTCAGAAATATGTGATTATAGTGACAGATAATTTAAGATTCCTGTTCTGAAAAAACTCAGTAAGATGAAAAAATCTCAGATAAGCAGTTTAATAAACTCAGAAACAAAATCAATAAACAAAATGAATACTTTATTTGAAAAAAAAAACTTTTAAAAAGAAAAAAATTCTGGAGACGAAGAACTCAATGAAAGAGATAAAGAGTGAACTACTAAGGAAAGGAAGTAGAGCTAACAAGATGGAGAAAAGAATTAGCGATACTGATAATAGAACTCTAAAAATGATGCGAAGGGAAGAAGAGAGAGACTTCAGCATAAAAGAAATAAAATAAAAGAATTCTATGAGAGCTGACTCCATCAGAAAGAGCAATATAAAAATAATAGGCACAGCAGAAGAAAAGAAGAAGAAGGGAACAGAGAGCCTATTCAAACCAAGAAGTGATGAGAACTTACCAAACCAATGAAAATATCTAGATCCTCTAAACCAAGAAGTGAATAGAACACTCCCTGACTTCAAATTATACTACAAAGCAACAATGTTCAAAAGAGCATGGTATTGGCGGAAAAACAGTCACACAGACCAATAGTATAGAATCGAGAGCCAGACATAAACTTGCATGTATATGGGCAAAGGGAGCCAAAAATATACAATGGAGAATAGAAATCTTCTTCAATAAATGATGCTGGAAAAATTGGAAAGCCACATACCAAAAAAAAAAAAAAAAGAAAAGAAAAAGAAACTAGGTTGCTGTTTGTCCCCATATAAAAAAATTAACTAAAAATGGATCAGAAACCTAAATATAAGACTTGAAACAACAAATTACATAGAAGAAAGTATAGATACCAAACATATGGACCTTGGTCTCAGTAAAGATTTAATGAATTTTATAAGGGAAGTAAAGGCAGAAATAAATGAATGGTACTATATTAAACTAAGAAGTTTCTATATAGCAAAAGAAATCACCAACAAAACAAGGCAAGAAACCAAATAGGAGAAGATATTTGCAAACAACAGCTCTGACAAGGGCTTAATATTCAAAATATATAAAGAACTCATACAACTCAACAACAAAACAAACAATTCAATTAAAAAATGGGCAGAGGACCTGAACAGATACTTCTTTCCAAAAAATATACAAATGCTCAATAAACATGTGAAAATGTGCTTGACTTCACTATCAGAGAAAATGCAAATCCTAACCACAATAAGATACCACCTCACACCTTTTTGAATGACTATTATTAAGACACAGTGTTGGAGAAGTTGTAGAGAAAAAGGAGCCCTCATTCACTACTGATGGGAATGTAAATTGATGCAGCCACTTTGGAAAAACAGTATGGCGGTTCTTCAAAAATTAAGTATAGAGTTACCATATGACCCAGCAAACCATCTTTTGCGTATCTAATTGAATAATTTGTAAACATTTATTAATAAAGATACATGTACCTATTCATGGTGGCTAACTTGGAAACAGCCTAAGTGTCCTTCGATGGATGATTGAATAAAAAATATGTGGTATTTAGGAATACTACTCAGCCATAAGAAAAGATGAAATATGGCCATTTGTGACAACATAGATGGAGCTTGAGAATATTATGCTAAGCTAAATAAGTCAGATGGCGATTTTTCCTTTTCTTTCCTCTGGGGATTGTTTTTTTGTCTCCCCATTTTTTGCTGTCCTATTGTGATTGTTTCTATGTCTTATATCCAACTGCTATGCTACCCATATTTTGGGGGGAGTGGTCTTATGTAGTAAGTGATTTGTGGGACCTAGTGGTGCAGTCTCTCAGATCTCCTGAGCTGGTGTTCTAGGAGAGCCACCTACTTGAGTTATTTGGGTTCTCCTGCTGTAGTTGGCTCTTGAATGTTATTTTCCCCTTTGTGGACAGAGTCTCCTCACAGTTTGTCTGACAATATGACTCACTCCTGTCTTCATCGTGCAAGCTGTTGTGCATGTGCTCATGATCCCAGCTCCTATGGCAAGGGTTGCCTGAGGTCTCACTGGCATGTGCTTCACTGTGGGGTCCCAGAGCTCACAGCACAG
Organism: Myotis lucifugus; assembly: GCF_000147115.1. Classification (NCBI taxonomy): domain Eukaryota; kingdom Metazoa; phylum Chordata; class Mammalia; order Chiroptera; family Vespertilionidae; genus Myotis; species Myotis lucifugus. Next base: position 9,864,825 of record NW_005871067.1, on the reverse strand, counting down.
TGGCCTGCTCTCTTCGGCTCCCTTCAGGGTTCACAGAGCCCATGACTGGGTTAGCGTGACTCTATCCAGGGTGGTGTCACTCTGTGAATCACTGCAGGTGGTCCCAGAGCCCACAACCAGGGGGTGGGGGCCCGGGGTTCTGCGGCTGAAGTAGCAGGACTCTGGCTGGGGTGGCATCACTCTGTGAACCACTGTGGGGGTCCAGGAACCAGTAACCAGGGTGTTTAAATTTGTTTTAAAATGAAATCCAATGGCACAGTGGAGCATGCACCAGGACTTAGAGCCTGAATCCACACATGTTCCCCGCTCCTGCCTCCTCCCTGACTCCATGGGAGAAGTTATGAACAGCCCACTCCCACTCCTTGATACCTACTCAAGAAGCCCTGTCTTTAAGTCCTCCTTGACTTCACTTCCTGACTTCTACCATCTTCCATTCAGGGCAGCAAATGGCCATGCTCATGGGAGAAGACTACATTCCTCTTGTTGACCTTCCTTCCATTGGAGGCATAGGCAAGGGTCATGGGGAAGGTCAGAGTCACTTACATGTACCCTGTGGTGTCTAGAGGAGACACATGGTGATGTTCACCCCACCCTAGAGCTGGCAGTGTCATAGCATGTTTGATAGGAGCAAGCCTCTCTTGCACACCTAATCCAGGTACTGAGTTTAGAGTTTCCCTTGGGTGTCACCTGGTCAGCTGTGGGTTGTGACTTCCCTGCCGCTATGGGGGTCCTGCATTTTTGTTTTACACTGGGGACCCAAATTATGTAGCTGATCCTGAATAAGTATGTAATATTTACTGGGTGTTAAACTGATCCAAAGGAAAATAACTTATTCTAATTCTATTGTTCCCTTTAATAAGACAGAGCACAGTGGAAGAGCAAGACTTTAATAATGCTAGAATAACATAGCATCAGAGGAGCTGCTTCTTGGGATATGGCCTTCCTTGGCCTAAAGGAACCTCCATGCATGTAGTGGTTGAAGCAGGAGAGATGGTTCATGAGATTAGAAAATTGGTTATAGAAAGGCATAGGATCCTGGCCAGGATAACTCAGTGGTTGAGTGTTGACCCATGAACTAGGAGGTCACAGTTCAATTTCCGGTCAGGGCACATGCCCGGATTGTGGTCTCAATCCCCAATATGGGGTGTGCAGGAGCCAATTGATGATTTTCTCTCTTCATTGATGTTTCTATCTCTCTCTTTCTTCTCTCTCTGAAATCAATAAAACTCATAAAAATATTTTTTGAAAAGAAAAGCATAGGAAAACTAAGTGAATATATTGAGAATTATGGGAGCCTGATTTCTCATTGCTTGAGAAAATACAAATATATAAATAGTAAACGTAAGACTAAATTCTGAAGTGTTGGATTGGAATTATTAATGTATGGTTTTTAATATATACAGTTATATGGGTATAGAAAAATTTGTATACCTAAGTGGGCATGTACATTATATTTATATATATTTATAGTTCTGCCTGCTGACAAGATCTGAAAGTCCAGTAGCAGTGAACACATAGCATCACAATCTTGGTTTCTAAAAACTATTCTTTACTAAACAAAGCCAGTAACCTTTGTGAAATGATTCCAGAGCAAGAAAAGTATATGGTGAAAGTGGAATTCTGTATAATACCAAAAAGAAAAGAAGGAATAAAAACCTATTTTGGACATGTCAAAAGAGCAAAGGAATCATTCTAAAATGGCCCTTACTTTCCAAACTCAGGACAATTTGAAAAACAAAATTAATAATAATAATAATAAATTATAACTCATTGAATAAAATTAAAATGTGTGAGTCTAGACTGAGATAAATAGATAAATTAATGTGAATAAGTCAGTGAAAAAAATTTTAAATGTTTGCTCTACATCACAGTGAAATGACAATCAATAAATGTAGAAAAATGATGAATTTAGAATATCATCTTTTGATAACTAGTACAATAAAAGTTGATTCAGGAAAGAATAATCAATGATATTTTTTAAATGAATAAAAGTTTGATGAGGTGTGAAATATTTACCTTATCTCAAAGTAGCTCCCATATACTTAATATATATATACTAGAGGCCCAGTGCACAGCACTGGAGGGGGTGGGTCCCTCAGCCCAGCCTGCCCCCTCTCACAGTCTGGGACCCCTCAGGGGATGTTCTACTGACGGCCTAGGCTGCAGTCTGTCCTCCCTCTGCAGAAGGTGACCAGGCTGATCAGGGGAAGGCGCCACCCCCAACACCCCGCTGCTGCTGCCACTGCTGGCTGCCACAGACACCAAGGTGTTTTCATCAACACAGACTCTAGTACCTTCACCACGAAAAAATGACAACTTTCTTTAGGCATTTTCAAGATGTGTCTTTCATAGGATATGACATTTCTTTCTTTTTTTTTATCCTTACCTGAGGATATTTTTCTATTGATTTTTAGAGAGCGTGGAAGAGAGAGGGAAATACAGAGAGTAACATCAATGTGAGAGGGACACTTCTTTTGGTTGCCTCCTGCATGAGCCCTGACCTGGGCCCCAGCAAGGGAGGAACCTGCAACCTAGGTACATGCCCTTGATCAGAATTGAACCTGGACTCTGCAGTCCACAGGCCGAGGCATTATCCACTGAGTCAAACTGGCTAGGGCAGGATATGACATTTCTTAGCCCTCTAGCAGTGGACCTTCATTTTTTCCTCCAGGAGTGAGGTGGAAAAACCCTACATCACCTTCTTGGATTCTTATTACCCAAGTTACCAAGAACACTGCCAGTGGCATGCAGGGAGCTTAGCCAATGAGCAGTCAGAAAAGGTGTTTCCTCTGCAGTTCACGTGCAGAGGCAGGACTGCTGGCAAGCCACGGCTGGCAACGGCCTCCCCTTCCCGTCTCCAGGCCTACTCAAGCCTCCACTGAAGCTTGGGCAGGGCCCCCCCCCCCCGGCTCCACTATGGCCCTGCTCAAGCCTCCGCCATAGCTTGGGCAGGGCCGCCCCAGCTCTGCTCTCTGCCTGCTCAAGCCTCCGTCACGGCTTGGGCAGGGCCCCACTGGCTCTGCTCCAGGCCTCAAAGCAAGCATTCCGCCTCGCCTCTCATGCTGCCCACTCTCAGGGGTCGCTCCCCCCCCACCCCCCCGGGACTGGGGGACTCTGGTGGGGCTGAGAGGATTGGGCGCTGCCATCGTGTGGCTATGGGTGCCGCCATCTTTGTGATGGAGTGATGGTTAATTTGCATATAACCCTTTTATTAGATAGGATATATATATAATTTATTTATTTTAAAATTAAAATAATAAGCACACATTGACATAACCAAAAATTTTTTTAATAAAAATATCTTTTCAAAAATTAGTGAGAAGAGTCCTGGCCGGTATGGCTCAATTGGTTGGAGTGCTGTCCCATACACCAAAAGGTGACAGGTTCAATTCCTGATCAGGGCATATACCCAGGTTGTGGGTTTGAGCATTTGCAGGAGGCAACCAATTGATGTTTCTCTCTCCCATTGTTGTTTCTCTCTCTCTCTCTCTCTCTCTCTCTCTCTCTCTTTCATCTCCTTTTCTCTCTAAAATCATTTTTAAAAATTAGTGAGAGTTCAATTGCTCAATTTTTGGCAAATCATATTTGGATTAATGAAAGACAGCTGGTTTATCCTATCTGCTTCTGCTTCTGCTTTTATTCAGATATGACATGTTGTTTTGGTTAACTATATAAAGAAAATTTAGCCTCAAGCTGATAGGCAGTTGAAAAATAAAAAGATATTTTAACAGCCTTCTTGGACAACAGTGGTTATTCTTCTTTGGAACTATAGCAAAATTAAACAACATTAGGTTCTTAAAGTTTATTTAAAAGGTTTTTATGAAGAACATATGCACTCCTACGTTCATAGCAGCACAATTTACAATAGCTAAGATCTGGAAGCAGCCCAAGTGTCCATTAGTAGATGAGTGGATAAAAAGCTATGGTACATTTACACCATGGAATACTATGCAGCAGTAAAAAAGAGGGATCTCTTACACTTTGAGACAGCATGGGGGTACCTGGAGAGTATTATACTAAATGAAATAAGCCAGAGAAAGACAAGTATCACATGATCTCACTCATATGTGGAATCTAATGAGCATAATAAACTGATGAACAAAATAGATCCAGAGACACTGAAGTATAGAACAGACAGCAGAATCTCAAAGGGAAGGCAGGGTAGGGTGGGTGAGTGGGAAGAGATCAACCAAAGAACTTGTATGCATATATTCATAACCCATGGACACAGACAATAAGGTGGTGAAGGCCTGGGGTAGAGGGTGGAGGCAGCTAGAAAGGGACAATGAGGGAAAAGTGAGGGAGAAACTGAAGCTTTAAAAACTTAAAAATTAAATTAATAAATGTAAAAAGATCATTAAAAATAAAAAATAAATGATTTTTATGAGATAAAAAATTATCTGAAAGAAGTGTTCAGATTCTGTTTAGTTTCATTTATTTATATTTTTAAGTTAATAGATTTTATTCTTTTTTATTGTTTAAAGTATTACATATGTCTCCTTTTTCCCCATTGACCCCCCTGCCACTCCCACCCCTGAGGGCAAGCCCCCACCGCCCCAGTGTCTGTGTCTATTGGTTATGCTAATATGCATGCATCAAGTCCTTTGGTTGATCTCTAACCTCCCTCCCCTGCCCCTTGATTAGACTTTATTCTTAACAACTTTATATTTATTTCAAAAAATGAGCAGACAGTCCTGAGCTCTCATACCCCACACATTGTTTCCCCTATTATTACGATCATGCATAATTGTGTTACATCTATTAACAACTAATGTGGCAGATCAATACATTATTATCACCCTAGCCAGTTTGGCTCAGTGGATAGAGCATCGGCCTGTGGACTGAAGTGTCCCAGGTTCGATTCTGGTCAAGGGCACATGCCTGGGTTGTGGGCTCAATCCCCAGTGAAGGGTGTTCAGGAGGCAGCCAATCAATGATTCTCTCTCATCATTGATGTTTCTATCTCTCTCTCCCTCTCCCTTCCTCTCTGAAATCAATAAAAATATATTTTAAAAAATACATTATCAACCAAAGTCCATAGTTTACATTAAGATTTACTCTTTGTGTTGTACATTTCTATGGACTTTAATAAATGTATAATGACACATATCCACCATTACAGTGTCATGCCAAGTAATTTTACTCCCCTAAACATCTTCTGTGCTTCACATATGCACCTATCCCACCAACTCTACTCCCCAGGATTCCTGGCAACTATCAGACTCTTACTGTTTCTGTAGTTTTGTCTCTTTTTTAGAATGTCATATAGTAATTAGACTTTTCAGCCTAGTGTCATTCACCCAAATTTGCTTGTAAGGTTTCTTTATTTCGTTTCATCATTTGATAGATCATTTCTTTTTTTTTTTTAATCACTGCATATTATCACAGTTTGTTTATCCATTCATGTGTCAAAGGACATCTTGGTTGCTGCCAGTTTTGGCAATTAGGAACAAAACTGCTATAAATGTAGGTATGCCAGTTTTTATGTGGACATAAGTTTTCAACTCAATTGGGTAAATATCTAGGAACATGGTAACTGAATAGTACAATAAAACTGCTTAACTTTGTCAGAAACAGCCTTCCAAAGTACCATTTTGCATTGCCACCATAATAATAAAGTCGAGTTTCTTTCTGTTGCTCCACATTCTCTACAGTATTTGGTAATGTCAGGAGTTGTTTTTTGTTTGTTTGTTTTTAAGTCATTTTAATAGTCATGTAGTGGTACCTCATTGTTTTAATATGCAGTTCAGTTTCCTAATGACATGATGTTGAAACTTTTATTAATATATATTTTTTAATCCTCACATGAGGATATGTTTATTGATTTTAGAGAGTGAGGAAGGGAGATAGAGAGTGTATGTGTGAGAGAGAGAAACATCAATATGAGAGAGAAATATCAGTAGGTTGCCTCCCATATGTGTCCCGGCCAGAAATCTAACCTGCAACCTGGGTATGGGCCCTGACCTGGAATTGAATCCTCAACTTTTTGGTGTATGGGACAATGCTCCAATCAACTGAGTCGCCCAGCTGGGGCTGAACATCTTTTTTATATGGTAATTTTTCATCTGCATATCTTCTTTAATAAAATATCTGTTTGGATCTTTTGTCCATTTTTAATTTGGTTTTGTTTTATTTTCTTATTGTTAAGTTTTAAGAGTTCTTGTATATCTTGGATACAAGCTTTATTTGATATATGTTTCACAAATATTTTTTTCTCGAGTTTGTGGCTTATCTTTTCATTCTCTTAACAATGTCTTTCACAGAGCAGAAAATTTTAATTCAAAGAAGTCCAATTTGCCTGGCCAACGTGGCTCAGTAGTTGAGCATCAACCTATTAACCAGGAGATCATGGTATGATTCCTGGTCAGAGCACATGTGGGTAGCGGGCTCAATCCCCAGTGCGGCATGTGCATGAGGCAGCCAATCAATGATTCTCTCTTGTCATTGATGTTTCTATCTCTCCCTCTCCCTTCCTCACTGAAATCAATAAAAAAGAATTTTAAAGTTCAATTTGTCAAATTTTTCTTTCAAGGATTATATTTTGTTGTTGTTTCTAAAGACTCATCATAAAACCCAGTTTATCTACATTTTATCCTATGCTGCCTTCCAGAAGTTTTGTATTTTACATTGGGTCTATGATCCATTTTGAATTAATTTTTTTTTTTTTGTAAAAGATGTAAGAGCTGTGTCTAGAGCCCTTTTCTCCCCAGAATCACTTGTTGCAAAGACTAACCTTTCTCCATTGAATTGCTTTTGCTTTCTCAAGATCAGATGACTATATTTGTCATCAATTGGGGTTACTGACTGGGACCTCGGTTCTTCTCACCAATGCAGGAAAGATTTTTAAGGTAAAAAGACAAAGTGTAGAAAAGCAAGCAAGAATTTACTGATGGCAGCAAATATATACTTAGGAGAGTGAAACAAGGAAGAGCCTAGAAAAAGCAACAGGAAATCCTAGGATGGGCTGCTTTGGCCCATGGGAAAGTCAGAGAAAAGGGGCCTTGGAGAAAGGTTCAGGGGGCTAGCCCAGGACAAGCTGCTGCTGCCTATTGTTCCCCTGGTTGCAAGTCTCATGAGGTCCCATAGAGGTTAGGGGACAGGTGCTGGGGGGTGAGGGGATAGAGGATGACCTTTGATTTCACAGGTCTTAAAAGCTGGGTATAAATGGGGTTAGATTTACACATAAGTATTTCATTACTTGGGAATAATGTATTGTGTTTTTAATTTTAAGTATTTATTGCTGCTATATAGGAAATTTATTGAATTTTGTATGTTACTCTGGTATTATACAACCTTGTTATAATTGTTTATTCATTTCAGGAGTTTTTGTTGGTAATTTGGGGTTTTCTACATAGACAATTGTCAACATAAGAAACATTCAAACCTATAGAGAATTTTGTGAGTTTACTTGAGCCAAACTATCAGAAAGAAAAATCTAAAGGCATTGAGATAATGCTCCAGAGAATGGCAGTTTTTAACCTTATTTTATACATTACAATCAAAAGGGAAGATGTAAGTAGGTTATATTAAATTCATTGGTGATAGATTAGGGAGGCTGTCGAAACCTATGGGATTAAATAAAAAGTAAAGTGATATATCTTTTACATATACAGGATTGTTTATCAGGTCAACAATTAACCTGATAAAAATAACAATAAGATTTGTAGTCTCTGGTGCATTGTGCCCTGAGGGGTCCAGAAAAAAGGGAAGTTACCCTGACATCACAAAGGTATATTATTGTAGATGCAAGAGACAATATACAGGCTTAGCTTAAGCAAGATCTACTTTTGTCAGGGAAAATTCTAGCCTAGGACATGACTACCTGCCATAAACTGCTTTTAGTTAAAAAGTTTTAATTTCTGCTCAGCTGGTGTGGCTCAGTGATTGAGAGTCAACCTATGAACCAGGAGGTCATGGTTCCATTCCTGACCAGGGCACATGCCCAAGTTGCAGGCTCGATCTCCTGTAGGGGGCATGCAGAAGGCAGCTGATCAATGATTCTCTCTCATCATTGATGTTTCTATCTCTCTCTTTCCCTTCATCTCTGAAATCAATAAAATATGATATTAAAAAATTTTAATTACAAAGAAGGAGAAAAAAATCGGTCGTGTACCTCATCCCAGAGCCAGACTGGAAATACAACTAAATTGGAATTACCAACTGAGGTCCACCTAAGGAAAATACTTATCAAGGAAGGACAGAAAACACCTGGAGACTAGTAGGAAGGGTGAGGTCATGAGAGGAGCTGACCCAGCTTCCAGGAGTGGCAGCCCAGCAGGCTGAGGGTGAAGAGGGAGCTTCTGGCTATGGGAGGGTCCGTTCCCTCAGAAGATAGATGCATAGAACCCAGGCTGGGCTCCTCAGCCCAGAACACCAGACCTGAGACCAGCAGCACATGTAACATTCATCTGTGAAAGGCACCAGGGTTGCTAACCACAGCAGAGTATCGAGTCAGTAGACCAGAGCCAAAGAGAAAGCTGAAGTTTCACTTTTTTTTAAACCCAGAGCATGAGTTTTCATTTGCAGCTACTCAGCAGAAGCTTTGGTGATACCTGGAATGGCAAGCTGAAGTTCTTCCTGGGATAGTTTCTCATGAAGTTGAAGAATGAAATCATGGACCAGAAAATTTAAGCAAAAGCATGAAAATTTATTGCAAGCAGATTCAGAATCCCCACATGGGGAGGGGGCTCAATAATGGGTATCCACTGAAGCTAATCAGTCTAGAGATTTATATTTGCTACAAGCCTACTCTATATCTACCCATGTTTCCACCTGATTGATTCCCTCAATTGTTCTTGCCCAGCAAGGGACCTGAACTTTACCTGTTCCTATTCATTAGTTCACCTTATGTTTGCAGCTCTTCCCTAGTTTCACATACCTCCCACTCTGAGTCTAAAAACATTCTGTTATTTCTGCATGGTTGGTTCCTGTGATTAGGCTGGCTCAAATTGCCTTGTCTGCCCCTGCCTTTGTTCGACCTGCCTTTGCTTTCCATTAGAACCCTGCCCTATCTGCCTGTGTATCAAGCTAACTCCTCTCATTGGTGTGCAGGGAGGAAGACACAGACTGGAGGTTCCTAAGGAGAGGCTGTGGTAGGAAGCATTGCAGGGAGACATAGAAAAGCAGCAGCCAGGAGTATTTGGTGGTAGGCCCCCCAAAATAAATGACCATTTTTCCTGAGAGGAGTTGGCAGCTCCCAGTAGCCCCAGATAGGAAAAGAAAACAACAACAATAAAAAGTGCCCTAGGTGATAAAACCTGTCCCACCCTCAGAAGACTTGCAAGCCACACCCTGCATTTTGACCTTTTCAGAAAAAACAAAAGTGGAGGCCAAGTCTACAGTTTTGAACAGTCTCAGGAGTATCAGTGACTGGATTAGGGGAGGGGCCATCTGCTCCACTATCCTGGGATTCAGACTGGGACTTACCCACCATGGGAGAACTGATAAAACCTCCAGGTTTCCAAATAATCCCACTGGTCTCCATACAAGGATCTCTGTCCACCTGAGGGAAGAGTAATATTTAGGGCCACTCACCAAGGAGTAGCTCTGGGACTGGGAAACACTCCTACCACTTTCCCTGAAAGCTAAACAGCACCTCCCCTGTCTAAAGCCCTTTCAGAAAGAGACTTTTGAGAGATTAAGATTGACAGCTGGCTAGCAAGCAAAGGTTGGCAGAGGTAGACCCCAGGGAATGAAGGGAAGTTTGATGACCCAGCCCTGAACCCAATGATGCTAAGAAATTTACTTTAGAGGGCAGACCGGCCCCTCCTTCTTGCAGCCAAGTTCTGATGAGACAGACAAACAGTGGATCAATGGATCACTTGGAGCTTCTTCAAGCAGGTTGCTGAAAGCCAAAGGGGAAAAGTTCTTGATAGTGGTTAGCACCAAGTACCTCACAGGAATCCCAGAATTGGCAGACAGGACAGAAGAGAGGAATACAAAGGGAGCTAAACTGCTCAAATGAATGCCACTTCACTTTTTTTTCTCTTTTTTTCCTTTTTTTTTCCTATTCTTTTTAAATTTTTTCTCTTTCCCATCTCCAGTTTTTAATTTATCTTCTTTATCTATCTGCTTTATTTATTTGTCATTATTCTAGTCTCCATTGTTTCATTCATATATATAATTTTTCTCTTCCCTTTTCCTACTCAAATTATATTTTTTATTTTTTATTTTTTTCACTACTTGATGTTTTCTTTCTTTGATTTTTCTCCTGCTTTCTCATCCTTTTTTCTTTTCTGATTTTATGTCTACCTGCTTTCTCCTCTATTTTTCTTTTTAATTCCTACTATTTTCTTTCCTTCCTCCTTTATTTTAAACTGTTTTCCTTCCCCTATTCTTTTTCAAAATATATTTTATTGATTTTTTACAGAGAGGAAAGGAGAGGGATAGAGAGTTAGAAACATCAATGAGCGAGAAACATCATCGATCAGCCACCTCCTGCACACTCCCTACTGTGGATGTGCCCACAATCAAGGTACATGCCCTTGACCGGAATCGAACCTGGGACCCCTCAGTCCGCAGGAACGCTCTATCTACTGAACCAAACCAGTTAAAGCTCTTCCCCTATTCTTTATTCTTATATTCTTTATTTCAACTCGGCATCTACATATTTCCTTCCTTTTATTGTTGTTTTTTTGTTTTTGCTTTTGTTTGTTTATTTTGTTTTCTCCTCATATTTCTTTCTTTCTTTTTTTCTATCATTTTTGCTCTCTTTCCTCTTTCCTAATTCTCTTTTCTCTGGTGGTTACTTTTTTGGTGCTGTAGGGGTCTTGTGTATGTTTTTTTGTTTGTTTGTTTTATTGTGTTGTATTGTGTTTTATTGTGTTGTGTTTTATTGTTCAATTTGGTCAGCACCTCTACAACAGCTCGCCTGAAGTGGTTGGGGGTGAGCCACATGGTCATCCATTCTAAGAGGAGACTTGTTCCATGAATGGAAAAATAACATTCAAAACCCAAATACAACAGAAGAACACAAATAACTCAAGCAAGGGGCTTTCCTAAAGCACCCAGCTCAGAATATATAAGATACTGCACAACTGGGTCCCACAAAACACCTATTACATAAGACCATCCAATAAAGTCTTGGAGGCACGCCATTTGATCAGATACATAGAAATAAAAATAAAGGGACAGAAACAATGGGAGACAAAGAAATAATCCCCAAATGAAAGAAAAGGAGGAATCCCCAGAAAAGAAACTAAATGAAATGGAAGATAAAGCATTCAAAGTAATGGTAATAAAGATGCTCAAACAATTCAGCATAAACTACAAGCAACTTAATGAGAATTATAAGGGACTAAGGGACTTAATGAGAGGTACACAAACATAAAAAGGGGCATGAAACAATAAATAAGAATCAATTGAAAATGATGAATGACATAGCTGAAAGAAAGAACACTCTCGAAGGATTCAACAGCAGACTAGAAGAAGCTGAGGAACAAGTCATGGTAGTAAAACACACCCTGAAAGGTGCAAATAAAAAATAATTAAAAAGCAGAAGGAGAGTCTAAAGGAGCTTTGGGACAAGATGGAATGAAACAACATGTGTATTATAGGGATACCAGAAGGAAGAGTATTTTAGAAAGGAATAGAGAACCTGTTTGAAGAAATAATGGCAGAAAATTTCCCTAACCTGGTGAAGGAAACACAGAGTCCAAATCAAGATGAACCCCAAAAGAGTCCTACACCTAGGCACATAATACTTAAAATGGAAAACAAAGAAAGATCTTAAAGGCTACAAGAGAGAGACAGAAAGTTAACTGAAATGAGCTCCAATTAGACTGTCAGCTGACTTCTCAATAGAAATACTTCAGGCCAGAAGGGAATGGCATGAAGTAAACAAAGTAATGACAACCAAGGGACTGAAAACAAGAATACTCTATCCAGCAAGGTTATTATTTAACATTGAAAGTAAAAGAAAGCTTTGTAGAAATAAAAGGCTAAGAGAGTATATTACCTCCAAACCAGCATGCAAGAAATGCTACAGGGACTATTGTACAAAGAAGAAATAGAGAGAAAGAGAACACAGGCATAAAGAATAAGAATGGCAATAAATAGGTACCTATCTATATATATAAAAGGCTAAGAGACCGTTCGACCGTTGATTATCTCACTGGCTGGTAGGTATGATATGCACTGACCACCAAGGGGCAGACACTCAATGCAAGAACTGTCAAGCTGTGATGACTTGGCAGTAGCGGTTCTCGGGTGATGCACCCTGGAACTAGAGAGGAAGGAGTCAAATTCTTTGTGGGGCCACGTGATTCCACCTTTGGCCATGGGTTATGTTGTTGCTGGGGCACTGTCGGCCCCGAATCTGGTTTACTGCACACTTGTGTTTGCGTTCCACACCATGTACGACAGCAACTTTGCAGAGTGCCTTCTTGCACTTCAGAACCACTCAGGGGATGTCAGAGAGCCAGTTTTGGGCTGATCCCCGCAGGCCAGACCAAGGGACCGCACCTGCTGGAGGGACCCCGCTCATTCCGCAGACAAACTTCAAGCCACGGCGCCGCCCCAGGTGTGGCTGTCTGGGGAGGGCCTACAGGAGGATGGCTCCAGGGTGTGTCCGGCCCATCTCGCCCAGTCCCGCCCTGCCAGTGACCTTCTAATTAATTTCCTTTCAATGTGCAGGAATCTGTGCACCAGGCCACTAGTCAATAATAAACTTAACTGTAAATAGATTAAATGCTCCAATCAAAAAACATCAGGTGGCTGAATGTATAAGCAAACATGACCCATATATATGCTGTCTACAAGAGACCCACCACAGAACAAAGGACTCACACAGACTGATAGTGAAGGGATGGAAAAAAAGTCTTTTCCATACAGATGGAAATTAAAAAGAAGATGAGGTAACAATACTTATTTCTGACAATATACACTTCAAAGTGAAGGCCATAACAAGAGATAATGAAGGTCACTTCATAATATTAAAGGGATCAATTCAACAAGAGGATATAACATATGTGCACCTAATAGAGGAGCATCCAAATATATTTAAAAACTTCTGGAGGATTTCAAGAGAGAGACCAATAGCAATTCAATTATAGTGATGTCAATCAATGACATCACTGGAAAGATCTTCTAGAGAAAATATTAAAAAGGAAAAAGTTATTCTAAACTACACACTATATTAAATGAAATTAATTAACATTCAAAATATTTCTCACAAAACTATAAATATATATTCTTCTCAAGTGTACATGAGACATTTTCAAAGATAGACCACATATTAGAACATAGATAAAGTTTCTACAAGTTCAAGAAGATTTAAATGATATAAAGCATCTTCTCAGATTACAAAGGCACAAAAATAGGAATGAACTACAATAAAAACATGCAAAATGTTCAAACATATGAAGACTAAATAGCATGTTAATAAGCAATGAATGGGTGACCAAAGAGATCAAAGAATAAATAAAAAAACATTCTGGATATTAGTGAAAATGGATACACAACAACCCAAAATGTATGGGTTACAGTGAAAGAAATCCTGAAAAGGAAGTCCATAGCATTACAGGCTCACCTCTAAGAACAAGAAAAACTTTTAATAAACTATCTTACCCTACAACTTAAAGAATTAGAAATAGAACAATAAGAAAAGCCCAGAGGAAGTAGAAGGATGGAAATAACAAAGATCGCAGCAGAAATAAATAACATAGAGACTTCAAAAAAATTACAAATGATCAATGAATCCAAGAGCTGGTTCTTTGAAGAGATAAACAAGATTGATGAACCTCTAACCAAAATCATCAAGAAACAAAGAGAGAGGACCCAAATAAACAAAAACAGAAATGAAAGAGGTAAAGTAATAACTGACTCCACAGAAATACAAAGAATCATAAAAAATACTATGAATGACTATATTGCAACAAACTGGAAACCTGAATTAAATAAACATATTCCTAGAAAAATACAGTTTTCCAAAACAAAATCAGAAAAAATGAATAGGCTGATAACTACTGATGAAATTGGAAAAGTAATAAAAAGATCTCAGAAATCAAAAGCCCTGTTCCAGTTGGCTTCACAGGGAAATTTTACCAAACATTCAAAGAAGAATTAACACATATCCTCCTCAAACTGCTCCAAAAAACATCCAAGAGGAAAAAACACTTCCAAGCTCTTTTTATGAGGCCAGCATTACCCTAATTCCAAAACCAGATAAAGACTCTACAAAGAAAGTGAATTACAGAGACAGGGAAAATGGCTGCCGACGGGAAGGCAGACTGTAAGACAGTGTGAGAGTGAGAGAATGAAAGGAGAGGGTGTGGACGTACCGAGAGTGTAAATTTGTGGGTGAGCATTAGCTATACTCCAGGGGACTGTTGGAGACTGCTGGATCGGCTCCCCTAACCAGGCAGCCTCCACTGCTGCTGAAATCTCTCCCAGAGAGGCCAGCTCAGCCATGGAGACCGCGCCATCTTGAGTGGCTGATATCGGAAGCATATACATCCTGCAACCACGGCACCCAGGGACCAGCTATGAACCCAGGAACACTGGATCTCAAGCAGTGGGAATACGTGGACTCAGACGAACCCTGCTCCTCCTCACGGAAAGCAGAGAGAGAACTACATAACTAAATACCCGAAGAAGAGAGATCAGGGGGAGACAAAGAAACAGCCCACATATGAAAGAAAAACAGGCATCACCAGAAAAGTAAGTAAGCAAAATGGAGGAAATGGAGGCAAGCAAACTGTCAGAGAAAGAATTCAGAGAAATGGTCATAAGGTGGATGAAAAGAATGGAAGACAAATTGAACAATATGTGTAAGAACAAAGAGGAAATGAAGAAGCAAGAAGAAATGAAAAATGACATCACTGCTATAAAGAACTCAATAGAAAGCATAAATAGTAGACTATAAGAAGCAGAGGACTGCATCATGAGCTAGAAGACAAGGTACGAAAAAAATACCCAAGCAGAGCAGCTTCTAGAAAAAAAAATTAAAAAGCAGGAAGAGAGCCTAAGAGAAATTTGAGACAACACGAAATGAAACAACATCCGCATAATAGGAGTACCAGAAGGAGAGGAAACTGAGCAAGGAATAGAAAACCTGTTTGAAGAAATAATGACAGAAAACTTCTCTGATATAGGGAAGAAAAAACTCAACATATCCAAGAAGCTCACAGAGTCTCAAAGAAAAAGAACCCCAAAAAAACCGACGCCAAGGCAAATTATAATTAAATTGGCAAACACCAACGACAAAGCAAGAATCTTAAAAGCAGCCAGAGAGAGATAGAAAGTTACCTACAAAGGATCCCCCATCAGACTAGGGACTGATTTCTCAACAGAAACACAACAGGCAAGAAGGGAATGGAATGAAATATACAAAGTCATGCAAAGGAAGGGTCTGAATCCAAGAATACTGTACCCAGCAAGGCTATCAATCAAAATTGAGGGTGAAATCAGGAGCTTCACAGACAAAAAAAGGACTAAGGGAATTTATTACCACCAAACCAGCAATGCAAGAAATGCTGAAGGGTCTGCTGTAAAAAAAAAAAAGAAGAAGAAAGAAAGAAAGAAACGACAAAGGAGCACAGGGCTAAAGAATAAAAATGGTGACAAACAATTATCTATTAATAATAACTTTAAATGTAAATGGATTAAATGCCCCAATCAAAAGACATATGGTAACTGAGTGGATAAGAAAACATGACCCATATATCTGCTGTCTACACGAAACCCACCTCAGAAAAAAAGACGCACACAGATTGATGGTGAAGGGATGGAAAAAGGTTTTTCGGGAGAATGGAAATGAAAAAAAAGCTGGGGTAGCAATACTTGTATCTGACGAATTAGATCTCAAAGTAAAGGACATAAAAAGAGATAAGGAAGGCCACTTCATAATACTAAAGGGAGCAATCCAACAAGAAGAAATAACTCTAGTAAACATATACGCACCCAATATAGGAGCACACAAATACATAAAAAAAAAAAAACTTCTGAAGGAGATCAAGGGAGAGATTGACAGCAATACAATCATAGTAGGGGACTTTAATACACCACTATCACCATTGAACAAATCCTCTAAACAAAAAATCAGCAAAGAAACAACAATCCTAAATAACTCACTAGATCAAATGGAATTAATTGACATCTACAGAACATATGATCCCAAAGCCAGAGAATATACATTCTTCTCAAGTGCACATAGGTCATTTTCAAAGATAGACCATATCTTGGGACACAGGCAAAGTCTCTTCAAATCCAAGAAGATAGAGATCATATCAAGCATCTTCTCAGATCACAATGGCATAAAACTGGAAATCAACTACAATAAAAACAATCCAAAAGATCAAACACATGGAGACTAAATAGTATGCTATTAAACAATGACTTGGTTACCAGAGAGATCAAAGAAGAAATAAAAAACATCATGGCAACAAACGACAATGAAAACAAAAAAATCCAAAACCTATGGGACACAGCGAAAGCAGTCTTGAGAGGGAAGTTCATAGCTCTACAAGCCTACTGCAAAAAACAAGAAACAATGATAATAAATTACCTAACCCTACAACTCAAATAGTTAGTAAGAGAGCAACAAGAAAAGGCCAGTGTAAGCAGAAGGAAGGAAATAATAAAGATCAGAGTGGAGATAAATGACATAGAGACCAAAAAAAAAAAATGCAAAAGATCAACAAAACCAAGAGTTGGTTCTTTGAAAGGATAAACAAGATTGATGAACCTCTAGCCAGGCTCACCAAGAAAAAAAGAGAGAGGACCCAAATAAACAAAATCAGAAATAAAAGAGGAGAAATAACAACAGACCCCTCAGAAATACAAAGCATTGTTAAAAAATACTGTGAACAACTCTACTCCAACAAACTAGACAACCTGGAGGAAATGGACATATTCCTAGAAAAATACAACCTTCCAAAACTCAATCAGGAAGAATCTAAAAATCTCAATAGCCCAATAACTATGGAAGATATTGAAGCAGTAATCAAAAAGCTTCCAGCAAACAAAAGCCCAGGACCAGATGGCTTCACAGGGGAGTTTTACCAAACATTCAAGGAAGAACTAAAACCTATCCTCCTCAGACTACTACAAAAAATTCAAGAGGAAGGAACACTTCCCAGCTCATTCTATGAAGCCAGCATAACCCTCATACCAAAACCAGATAAAGACAACACAATAAAAGAGAATTACAGGCCAATATACCTCATGAACATAGATGCCAAAATACTCAACAAAATCCTAGCAAATTGGATCCAGCAGTACATCAGAAAGATCATACACCATGACCAAGTAGGATTTATCCCAGTGATGCAAGGATGGTACAATATCCACAAATCAATAAAGGTGATACATCACATAAACAAATTGAGAGAAAAAATCACATAGTCATATCAATTGAAGCAGAAAAAGCATTTGACAAAATCCAACACCCATTTTTGATAAAAACTCTCAGCAAAGTCGGAATAGAAGGATCATACCTCAACATAATAAAAGCCATATATGACAAACCCACAGCCAACATCGTACTCAATGTGCAAAATCTATAACCATTTCCCCTAAGAACAGGAAAAAGACAGGGATGCCCACTCTCACCATTCCTGTTCTACATAGTACTGGAAGTATAGCCATTGTGATTAGACAAGAAGAAGAAATAAGAGGCATCCAAATTGGAAATGAAGAAGAAAAACTGTCCTTATTCGCAGATGACATGATATTGTACATAAAAAACCCGAAAGACTCCATCAAAAAACAATTAGACTTCATAAATGAATTTGGCAATGTAGCCGGATATAAAATTAATGCCAAGAAATCTATGGCATTTCTATACACCAATAATGAACTTACAGAAGAGAGACTAAAAAAGCAATCCAATTTACCATCACACCAAAAAAATTAAGATATCTGGAATAAACTTAACTAAGGAGGTAAAAGACCTCAGAAAACTACAGGACATTGAAAAAAGAGATAGAGGAAGACATAAACAGATGGAAGAACATACCATGTTCATGGATTGTTAATCAACATCATTAAAATGTCCATACTACCCAAAGCAATCTATAAATTCAACGCACTTCCCATTCAAATACCAACGACACATTTCACAGACCTAGAAATAACTCTCCAAAACTTCTTCTGGAATAAAAATAGACCCTGAATAGCTGCAGCGATCCTGAGAAAGAAGAACAAAGTGGGTGGGATCTCAATACCAGATATCAAACTAAAGAGAAAATAAACAAACGGGACTACATCAAAATAAAAAGCTTTTGCATAGCACTCTAGGACCCTTATTCTGTATTCTTTTTCTGACATATTGCATGCCTCTGTTTCACTTAGCTGCTTTTCTGGCGAGTCCTCCTTTTCTTTCCCTTGGGTGTTTCTTTGTCTACCCATTTTTGGTCTCACCAACTGATCTAGATGTCGAGTCATGCAGGCGCTGCTCCTTTGGTGGCAGTGGTTCCTCGGGCTGCAGTTGCTCCTCAAGTGGTTGCAGTAGTGGCTGTTCCGCAATTGGAAGTGGCTCCTCTGGTGGGTGCTGTTTACAGCAGTGGTGTGTCCTCTGGCTGTTAGGTGGGGCTGCTCGCACAGCTGCTGTTTCTTGGACAGGGGTGGGCTTATCATGAGGCTGCTGCTCTTCAGGTGGGGGCGGGCTGAGCGCGGCTGCTGATCCTTGGACAGGAGCAGGCTGTTCACGTGGCTTCTGCTCCTCAGATGGGCACAGACTGCTCACGTGGCTGCTGCTCCTTGGATTGGGGCTGGCTGCACGCTGCTGCTCTTCCTCAGATGGGGCGGGCTGCTCATGAGGCTGCCACTCTTTGGACAGGGCAGGTTGCTTACAGGGCTACTGCTCCTCGTACGGGTGCGGGCTGCTTGCGTGGCTGCTGCTTCTCGGGCGGGAGTGAGCTGCATGTGCAGCTGCTGCTCCTCAGATGGGCGCGGGATGCTCACCCAGCTGCTGCTCGTCGGACAGGTGCAGACTGCATGTGGCTGCTGCTCCTTGGACCAGTGTGGGCTGTGCAGGGCTGCCACTCCTCAGATGTGGTTGGTCTATTTGTTTGTGTGGCTGGTACTCCTCAGACAGGGTGAGCTGCTCGGGCGGCTGCTGCTCCTCGTACGGGGGCTGTCTGCTCACGTGGCTGCTGCTCCTTGTAGTGGGGCAGGCTGCTCACCCAGCTGCTTCTCTTCAGATAGGTGCAGGCTGCATGTGTCTGCTTCTCCTCGGACCAGTGTGGACTGCGCAGAGCTGCCGCTCCTCAGACATGGGTGGTCTGCTCATGTGCCTGCTGCTCCTCAGACTGGGGGAGGGTGCTCGGGCAGCTACTGCTCCTTGAATGGGAGCGGGCTGCTCACGGCGATGCGGTTCCTCATATGGGTATGGGCTGCTCACACCGCTGCTGCTCCTCGTATGGGGACAGGCTGCTCGTGCAGCTACTGCTCCTTGGATGGGGGCAGGTTTCTCACACACCTACTGCTCCTCAGACAGGAGGAGGGTGTGGGTTGCGCAGCTGCTGCTCCTCGGATGGGGGCGGGCTGCATGTGGCTGCCCCTCCTCAATCATGGGCAGGCTGCTCATGCAACTGCTGCTACTCAGATGGGGCAGGCTGCTCACATGGTTGCTGCTCCTTGGATGAGGGAGCAGGATGCTCACACAGCTAACAGGTGCTTCTCCTTGGACAGGGGCAGGCCACATAAGGCTTCTGCTCTTAGGCCTGGGATAGGCTGCTTGTGGGGCTGCTGCTCCTTGGACAAGAGTGGGCTGCTCACGTATCTGCTGCTTGCATGGTTGTAGTGCCCCGGGCTAAGGCGTTGGGCCGGTCAGAGGGGAGCATGCTTCAGAACTCACAGGAGCATGTGCCCAGGGTGGTTAGAGACTCGTTGACCATGGGACCACAGCTGAGGTAGCAGGTCCCTGGAAGGGGTGGCTGTAGAGTCCCAGGTGTTATCTGAGGGCACCCTGAGTGAGGGTGAGGCCTGGCTCTCAGTTACAGCAGCTCTCCCCTTAAAAATGCTAGGTTTGTGAGGACAAGCCGGCCTCCTGGAGCTGCTTACATGGTAGCAGAGGCTGCCTAGTTAGGCGAGCCCGTTTAGCCTGACCCCGAAGGTCCTGCGGGATCTATCTGTGCCTCACTCACATACACACACACACACACACACACACACACACACACACATCCCACATGACCACACACTCCTCTTTTGGTCCCTCACTGACTCACGCTCTCCCCCTCACAGTCGCCTTCTTCCTGCCTCTGTAGTTGTGCCTGGGGTGTTATTGACCCGTTTGTGGATGGAGTTTCCTCTCCAGGTGTCTGGTTATGAGGCTTACTCTCTAGCACCTGGCCAGACAGGATAAAATTCACCTCGACAAGACACAACAAAAAGGGACCAAAGCACAAATGTACTCACGACAATAATAACCACACTATAAGTGACCACCTGAGAAAAGAGAATTAGGGCTGAGAAAAGAGCATAAATGATATCAAAGAGAGTGAAAAAGATAAGAGAGAAAAGAAAAAGGAAGAAAAGGAGATTATATATATATGGGGGAAAACACCACAGAACCAATACATAAACAAACAAACAAAGCAAACAAACGAACTGAAAAGAAGAAGAAAGAAGAAAGAAGAAGAAGAAGAAGAAGAAGAAGAAGAAGAAGAAGGAGAAGAAGAAGAAGAAGAAGAATTTAAAAATAAAAAAATAGGAAAAATAAAAAAAAATACAAACACCAAACCCCCAGCAAAGAGGGTGGGGTCAGAATCTGTAGATGCTGAGCTTATATATAGAAGATAAGGTTAAGAGTTGGATGAATATGGGGAGGATCTCAGTTCAGTATAGAGGAAGTAGAAAGAGGATGGGTGGATAAGAGGAAAGAGAACGAGAAAAAATAATAATAATAAATTTACAAAAAATTTGATTTCAAAAATGGTATAAAAATAGCAAATAAAAATAAAATAGAGTGATGGAAAAATAATGTGAAAAGAAATAGAAAATAAAGCAACAAACAAAAACAGGAAAACAAAGAAAAAAGAAGAAAAAAAGATAACAAAGTAATAAAAATAAATAAAATAAAAATGAAAAAGTGTAGTGTTCCTTTGGCTCACTTAAGATCCCAGTGTTCTGTACTGTAGTGTTTTTCAGGTTTCGATTGCTGGGACTGAAAGTCTCTCTTTAGTCCAGCCCCTTTGTGTTCTCAGGGACTATTTAGGGGTTTTTTTTGTGTGTGTGTTTTAATCCTTTTACCATTCAGGGTGGAATCTGGGTGTGGCTGTATTAGTTGCCTGGATACTGGAGGGAGGGGTTATCTCTTCAGGACAAAATGGCTGCCCAGGTCCCAGGCTCAAGCATGACTCAGCACCAAACTCGCTGCCACTTCTCCTGGATCCCCCTCTCTCCCCAGATTCCACAATTCCGCACCTTCTCCCACGCTCCAGCCATGGGTAAGTGTCTGTATCTGAAAGGTCCTATGCACTAGGCTTTATGAAGAAAGGCACAAGCCACAGAGGCCAGAGAGGCTGCACCTCTGCGGGCTCCTCTCCTGCCGGCATTCTTCAGCCTTTACTGACTGTGGACCCAGATCTAGAATCCCCTGCGAGGGGGGAAAGGCTGCGCCTCTGTGCGCTCTTCTCCTGCCGGCACTCCTCAGCCTTTCCTGATTGTGGACCCAGATCTAGAATCCCCTGCTGACCTGCAGTTCTGTGTACCTTCTTTCCACTGTGCCCGTCCCAAGGGACGTGGCCCAAGCCCTTGCCGTGTGGATTCCCTCTGATCCTCAGGGCTCAGAGTTCTGGCCAATTATCCTTCCCAGAGCCTTGACTTTACCTTTCTCCGGGAGTCCTCTGCCTTTCCAGGCTGCAAACTGTCTCCCAGCTGAATCTCCTCTGCCAATTCAGGCTGGATGTTACTCGTTTCAGCTGCTCACCCTATCTGCTCCAGGACAAGGCAGGGGACACGTCCATCTATATCGCCGCCATTTTGTCTCCTCCCTTTTTGTTTTGTTGATGATTTCTTTTGTATGCAGAAACTTTTTATTTTGATGTTGTCCCATTTGTTTATTTCCTCCTCAGTTTCCTTTGCCCTAGGAGATGTATTCCTAAACATTGCTATAAGAGATGTCTGAGATTTTGCTGTATTTCTAGGATTTTTATGGTTTTGTGCCTTACATTTGGGTCTTTTATCCATTTTGAGTTTATTCTTGTGTATAGTGTAAGTCGGTGGCCTAGTTTCATTGTTTTGAATGTATCTGTCCAATTTTCCCAACACCATTTATTAAAGAGACTGTCTTGACTCCATTGTATGCTCTTGCCTCCCTTGTCAAATATTAATTGAGCATAATGGCTTGGAATGATTTCTGTGTTCTCTATTCTGTTCCATTGATTTATATGCCTGTTACTGTGCCAGTACCAAGCTGTTTTGATTATGGTGGCTTTGTAGTATAACTCAAATCTGATATTGTGATTCCTCCAACTTTATTCTTTTTTCTCAAGATTGCTGTGGCTATTCAGGGTCTTTTTTGGTTCCATATAAATTTTTGGATTATTTGTTATATATTGGTGAAATATGCTATTGGTATTTTAATAGAGATTGCAATGGATCTGTAGATTGCCTTGGTTGGTATGGATATTTTAATGATGTTGATTCTACCAATCCATGAACACGGTATATTTTTCCACTGGTTTATATCTTCTTCTATATCTTTTTTCAATGTCCTGTGGTTTTCTGAGTACTGGTCTTTTGCCTGCTTGGTTAAGTTTACTCCTAACTATTTTTTGTTGTTTGCAATGTTAAATGGTGTTGTTTGTTTAGTTTCTCTTTCTGAGAATTCATTATTGGTGTATAAAAAAGCCATCGATTTTTGGGTGTTGATTTTGTATCCTGTTAAATTGCCAAATTCATTTATTACATCTAGTAGTTTTTTTGGTGGAGTTTTTAGGGTTCTATGTACAATATCATGTAATCTGCGAAAAATATGAGTTTTGCTTCCTCCTTTCCAATTTAGATGCCTTTTATTTATTCTTTTCTTATCACTGTGGCTAGGACTTCCAGTATTATGTTGAATAAGAATGGTGAAAGCAGGAGACTGAAGATGGTGGTGATATAGGCAGATGCGTCCCAGGTCTTGTCCCGGAGCAAATGGAGTAAGCAGCTGAAACTAATAACACCCACCCCGAATTGGCGAAATTACTCAGCTGGTGAGACGGTTTGCAGCCGGGAAGGGCAGAGCTCCCCTGGAAAGGTAAAAAACCAGGGATCTGGGCAGGAAAGTTTGCCAGACCTCTGAGCCCAGAGGGTCAGAGGGAGACCGCATGGCAGACAGCCGCGTCTCTTGGGACAGACACATCCCCTGAATGGGGAAAGGAGTTCCACAGGATTCCTGTCGCCGGGGGATTTGAGATTTGGATTCTGTGATTATGGAGGACTGAGCCTAAAGGGGGCAGCCTGAGGAGCTGACCAGATCATGCAGTGCCGGTAAGAGAGGAGCGTTTCCGCGGCTGGCCGGCGTTTGTTTGTTTCTTTGTTTTCACTGAACCCTTCTCATAGGACAGTTCGGATACAGACACTCACCTGTGCTGAAGAGAGGGAGAAGGTGTGGACGAGTGGAATCTGGGGAGAGGCTGAGGAGAGAGGGGGGGCCGGGAGAGGTGGCAGCGAATTGAGTGCTGAGACACCCCTGGGCCCAGGACTGGGGCAGCCATTCTCTCCAGAAGGTGGAATTCCTCCTGCCAGCCCCCAGGCAAGGAGCACAGCCACACCCAGATTCCACCCTGTACGAGATAAAGGATTAAAATAATCTGATTAGTCCCTGGGAGTTACCAGGGTCTGGCCTATAGAGGGACTTTCAGTCCCACCAACAACACAGAGTAGGGTAACGATTAAAGAACCAGCTCTGGGCAGTTGACCTCCCCAAACCAGTTTTAAGTGCAATAGAGAAAATAAACCCTTGCTGCTGGATAGAGAAGCCGTATAGCCTCAGAGGCCAACCAAAAAACACTGCCACCCAGAGGCTGAGACACAAACTGACTCTTAGGTGAACACAAATTAAGGCAGTCTGGATCACAAATATGGCCTGCTTTAAAATCAGGACTGTGATTTACAACACGGAGGAACAGTGTATCGCAGGGAAATTCAACACTCTCCTGAATATACCTGGCAGGACTAAGGCGAGCCAGGCTGAAGAGTAGAAGAACCGAAGGACCTTCACTACTGCAAACTTCTTTTTTCTTTTTTCGCCTTTTAACTAAGAAACCATTTTTTTTCTCTTTCCATCACCTGATTTTACCCTTTTAATTACTACATTTTTATTTTTAACCAGTATTATTACTGCTACCATTTTACCATTTTTTAAAGTGCCATTTTATTTTCTCTTTATTTTATTTTGGGAGTAGTGTTCTCCATTCTATTTTCATCGTTCCTTTAACATCAATTTTCCCTAACCTCAATTTTACCTCTATGCTAAAACCCTCTTCCTCACTTTTCCCCTTTTGGTGTCCTGTTTCTCTTACCATATTCCTGCTTTAGATTTTCCCTATTCCGTCTTTTTACCTCCTGTCTAATTTCACCCTACCTATATATCCTATTTCCAATCCACTACTCTAAATCCTTATACAACTATCCCTTATCCTTCTTCACTATCCAATCATTTTTTTCTCTTATCTTTCTATTGTTTTCTTGCTGTTTGTTTGATTGTTGAGTATATTGTGTGTTTTCTTATGCTTGTTTTGCTTTGTGTTTTTTTTTTCTTTTTTAGGACTGGTTGTGAGGTTGTTTTGCTTTTTCTTTTTCTTTTTTTCTGCTGGTGTTTCCCCTCCCCCCCCCCCAGTTATTTTTGTGCTTCTGTTTTCCCTTGCCTCTCTTGATATCATTGGCTGTTTGTAGTTTGCATTCATTGCCAGGGATCTGTTGCTGGAATTTGTTGGGATTAGTGGCAGTTCTATCGGAGTTTTCTCCTCATACAAATAGTCTCTTCCCCTCTTCTACTTCATTCTCTCTTTTCGATTTTTTTTTTCGTTTTTTTCCCCTTCTTTTTTCCCAATTTCATTTTTGCACTCCTTTTTTTCTTATTTTTCTTTTCTTTTCTTTTTTCTCTTTTATCTTTTTCTCTTCTTTCTTTCTTATCCCCTAATTCTCTTAATTCGGGTGGTCACCTTTATTTGGGGTTATTAATATCGTGAATATACTTGTGTTCAGTGCCTGGTATGTTGTGCCTTGTTGGGTTGTATTTTGTGCCTTTAAATCAACGCAGCAGATCCAAGCAACAGCAGCCTCCTGATCACCACACCCTCTGTCTGAGGAACAGCAGCTGTACGTGAAGCCTCCCCCCACCAGCCAGAAGAGCCACCACAGCTGTGAACAGCACCAACCAGAGGAGCTGCTGCCAACTGAGGAGCAGCTGCTACCGCAACCGCCCGAGGAGCAACCACAGCCCAAGGAGCCCCTGCCACCCAGGGAGCAGCCACTGAACGACTCAACATATAGATATGTCAGTGAGATCCAACATGGGTAGACAAAGAAACCCCCAAAGGAAAGAAAAGGAGGGCTCGCCAGAAAAGCAGCTAAGCAATACAGACGCATGCAACATGACAGAAAAAGAATTCAGAATAAGGGTCCTAGAGTGCATAAACCGGATGGAGGAAAAAATCAACAACATATGCAAGAAGCAAGAAGAAACAGATGAAAAAATTGATAACTTATGTAAGACCCAAGAAGAAATGAAGAGCGATATAGCTGCAATAAAAAACACCATTGAAAGCATCAACAGTAGACTAGAAGAGGAAGACGGAATTAGTGAATTAGAAGACAAGGAAGCAAAACACACCGAAACTGTACTGTAATAGGAGAAAAAAATTAAAAGACAGGAGGAGAGCCTAAGGAAGCTATGGGACAACGTGAAACGAAACAACATACGAATAATAGAGGTGCCAGAAAAACAGAAAGAGGAACAAGGATTAGAAAACCTATTCGAAGAAATAATATCAGAAAACTTCCCTGAGGTGGGGAAGGAAAAAGTCACACAAGCACAGAGAGTCCAAACAAGATGAACCCGAAAAGACCCACACCAAGACACATCATAATTACCATGGCAAATGTTCAGGACAAAGAGAGAATCTTAAAGGCTGCAAGAGAGAGATAGAAAATTACATACAAGGGATCTCCCATTAGATTATCAAATGATTTCTCAACAGAAACACATCAGGCCAGAAAAGAATGGATGGAAATTTACAAAGTGATGCAAAGCAAAGGAATGAATCCAAGAATACTCTATCCAGCAAGGCTATCATTCAAAATTGAAGGGGAAATAAGAAGCTTCACAGACAAAAAAAGGCTAAGGGAGTTTATCACCACCAAGCCAGCAATGCAAGAAATGCTAAAGGGACTGCTGTAAAAAGAAGAAATAAAAAGCTCAGAAAGAAAACAACCACACACAAAAAGAAATGGCTACAAACAAGTACCGTTCAATAATAACTTTAAACGTAAACAGACTAAATGCTCCAACCAAAAGACATCGAGTGGCTGAATGGATAAAAAAACATGATCCATACATTTGCTGTCTACAAGAGACCCACCTAATTAGAAGGGACTCACACAGACTGAAAGTGAAGGGATGGAAAAATATCTTTCAGGCAAATGGAAATGAAAAAAAAAGCTGGGGTAGCAATACTTATATCTGACAAAATAGACCTCAAAGTGAAGGCCATAACAAGAGATAAGGAAGGCCACTTCATAATACTAAAGGGATCAATACAACAAGAAGATATAACCCTGGTAAACATATATAAACCCAATGCAGGAGCACCCAAATACATAAAAAAACTCCTGGAAGATATCAAAGGAGAGATCGACAACAAGACAATCATAGTAGGGGACTTTAATACACCACTGACATCACTGGATAAATCCTCTAGACAAACAATCAGCAAAGAAACAGCAACCCTAAATGACTCACTAGATCAGATGGACTTAATTGACATCTTCGGAAGACTTCACCCCAAAGCCACGGAATATACATTCTACTCAAGTGCTCATAAGACACATTCAAAAATAGACCACATATTGGGTCACAAACAAAGTCTCCCCAAATTCAAGAAGATTGAAATCATACCAAGCATCTTCTCAGACCACGATGGCATAATATTAGAAATGAACTACAATCAAAACAACCCAAAATACTCAAACACTTGGAAGCTGAATAGCATGTTATTAAATATTGATTGGGTTACCAATGAGATCAAAGAAGAAATTAAAAGCATCCTGGAAACTAATGACAATGAAAACACAACAATGCAAAACCTATGGGAAGCAATGAAAGCAGTTCTGAGAGGGAAGTTTATAGCTCTACAGGCCTATCTCAAAAAACAAGAAAAAATGGTAGTAAATCATCTAACTCTACAAATCAAAGAATTAGAAAGAGAGCAACAAGAAAAGCCCAGAGTGAGCAGAAGAAAGGAGATAATAAAGATTAGAGCAGAAATAAATGACATAGAGACCAAAAAGACAATACAGAAAATCAATGAAACCAAGAGTTGGTTCTTTGAAAGCATAAACAAGATTGACAAACCTCTAGCCAGGCTCACCAAGAAGCAAAGAGAGAGGACCCAAATAAACAAAATGAGAAACGATAGAGGCGAAATAACAACAGACTCCACAGAAATACAAATGATTGTTTAAAAATACTATGTACAGCTCTACTTCAACAAACTAAACAACCTGGAGGAAATGGACAAATCCCTAGAAAAATACAACATTCCAAAACTCAATCAGGAAGAATCTAAAAATCTCAATAGGCCAATAACTATGGAAGAAATTGAAACAGTCATCAAAAAGCTTCCAGCAAACAAAAGCCCAGGACCAGACGGCTTCACAGGGGAGTTTTACCAAACATTCAAGGAAGAACTAAAACCTATCCTCCTCAGACTACTACAAAAAATCCAAGAGGAAAGAACACTTCCAAGCTCATTCTATGAAGCCAGCATCATCCTAATACCAAAACCAGGTAAAGACAACACAATGAAAGAGAATTACAGGCCAATATCCCTCATGAACATAGATGCCAAAATCCTCAAGAAAATCTTAGCAAATCGGATCCAGCAGTACATCAGAAAGATCATACACCATGACCAAGTAGGATTTATCCCAGGTTGCAAGGATGGTACAATATCCGCAAATCAATAAATGTGATACATCACATAAAAAATTGAAAGAAAAAAACCTCATGGTCATATCAATTCATGCAGAAAAAGCATTTGACAAAATCCAACACCCATTTTTGATAAAAACTCTCAGCAAGGTGGGAGTAGAAGGATCATACCTCAACATAATAAAAGCTATATATGACAGGCCCACAGCCAACATCATACTCAATGGACAAATACTAACACCATTTCCCCTAAGAACAGGAACAAGACAGGGATGCCCACTCTCACCACTCCTGTTCAACATAGTACTGGGAGTATTAGCCATTGCAATTAGACAAGAAGAAGAAATAAAAGGCATCCAAATTGGAAAAGAGGGAGTAAAACTGTCATTTGCAGACGACATGGTATTATACATACAAAACCCTAGAGACTCCATCAAAAAACTACTAGACTTAATACATGAATTTGGCAATGTAGCAGGATACAAAATTAACCAAGAATCAGGCATTTCTGTACACCAATAGTGAACTTTCAGAAAGAGAGATTATAAAAACAATCCCATTTACCATCACACCAAAGAAATTAAGCTACCTAGGAATAAGCTTAACTAAAGAGGTAAAAGACCTCTACTCAGAAAACTACAGGACATTGAAAAAAGAGATAGAGGAAGACATAAACAGATGGAAGAACATACCGTGTTCATGGATTGGTAGAATCAACATCATTAAAATGTCCATACTACCCAAAGCAATCTATACATTCAACGCACTTCCCATTAAAATACCAATGGCATACTTCATAGATCTAGAATGAACTCTCCAAAAATTCATCTGGAATAAAAAAAGACCCCAAATAGCTGCAGCAATCCTGAGAAAGAACAAAGTAGGTGGGATCTCAATACCAGATATCAAGCTGTATTACAAAGCCACTGTTCTCAAAACTGCCTGGTACTGGCACAAGAACAGACATATAGATCAATGGAATAGAATAGAGAGCCCAGAAATTGACCCGAACCAATATGCTCAATTAATATTTGACAAAGGAGGCAAGAACATACAATGGAGCCAAGATAGTCTCTTCAATAAATGGTGTTGGAAAAATTGGACAGATATATTAAAGAAAATGAAACTAGACCACCAACTTATACCATACACAAAAATAAACTCAAAATGGATAAAGGACTTAAATGTAACACGGGAAACCATAAAAATTCTAGAAGAATCCAATGGCAACAAAATCTCAGACATATGCCGAAGCAATTTCTTCACTGATACAGCTCCTAGGGCACTTGAAACTAAAGAGAAAAGGAACAAATGGGACTACATCAAAATAAAAAGCTTCTGCACAGCGAAAGAAACCATCAACAAAACAACAAGAAAACCCACTGCGTGGGAAAACATATTTGCCAATGTCATATCTGATAAGAGCCACAACAGCCTGCACCTGTCTTATGAGCAGCAGCTGGGGGAGTGGCACATCCCTGTCGAAGGAGGAGCAGCCACGTGTGCAGCTCCCATCCAAAGAGCAGCAGCCTTGCAAGCAGCCCACCCCCGTCCAAGGAGCAGCAGACTTGCAAACAACCTATCCAAGTCCTAGGAGCAGTAGCCCCACGAGCAGCCCACCACATCAGAAGAACAACAGCAGCGTGAAGGCAGCCCCCATTCAAGGATCAGCAGCCACGTGAGCAGTCCGCCCCAGTTCAAGGAGTAGCAGCTTCATGTGTAGCCCGACCACATGCAAGGAACAGCACCCTCGTGATCAACACACCCTCTGTCTGAGGAACAACAGCTGTGTGTGAAGTCTCCCCCCACCAGCCAGAGGAGCCACCACAGCAGTGAACAGCACCCATCAGAGGAGCTCCTGTCAAATAAGGAGCAGCCGCTACCAAAACGGCCCGAGGAGCAACCACAGCCTGAGGAGCCACTGCAACTCAAGCAGCAGCACCTAAATGACTCAACATCTAGATATGTCGGTGAGATCAAACATGGGTAGACAAAGAAATCCCCAAAGGAATGAAAAGGAGGACTCACCAGAAAAGCAGCTAAGTGAAACAGAGGCATCCAGCATGACAGAAAAATAATTAAGATTAAGGGTCCTAGAATGCATAATTGGATGGAGGAAAAAATCAACAACTTATGCAAGATTCAAGAAGAAAAGGATAAAAAATCAATAAATTATGTAAGAACCAAGAAGAAATGAAGAGTGATATAGCTGCAAATAAAAAACACCATTGAAAGTTTCAACAGTAGACTAGGAGAAGCGGAGGACCGAATTAGCAAATTAGAAGACAGGGAAGCAAAAAACACCCAAACTGAACTGCAATAGGAGAAAAAAATTAAAAGACAGGAGGAGAGCCTAAGGGAGCTATGGGACAACATGAAACGAAACAACATACAAATAATAGGGGTGCCAGAACAACAGAAAGAGGAAAAAGGGTTAGAAAACCTATTTGAAGAAATAATATCAGAAAACTTCCCTGTTGTTTGGAAGAAAAACGTGACACAAGCACAGAGAGTCCCAAACAAATGAACCTGAAAAGACTCACACCAAGACACAACATAATTACCATGGCAAATGTTCAGGACAAAGAGAGAAACTTAAAGGCTGCAAGAGAGAGACGGAAAGTCACATACAAGGGATCTCCAATAAGATTATCAAATGATTTTTCAACAGAAACACATCAGGCCAGAAAAGAATGGAAGGAAATTTACAAGGTGTTGCAAATCAAGGGACTGAATCCAAGAATACTCTATCCAGCAAGGTCATCATTCAAAATTGAAGGGGAAATAAGAAGCTTCACAGACAAAAAAAAAAAAAAAACACAAAAAAAACAACAAAAAAACACAAAAAACTAAGGGAGTTTATCACCACCAAGCCAGCAATGCAAGAAATGCTAAAGGGACTGCTGTAAAAAGAAGAAATAAAAAGCTCAGAAAGAAAATAGCCACAAAAAAATTAGAAATGGCTACAAAAAAGTACCTTTCAATAATAACTTTAAACGTAAATGGACTAAATGCTCCAACCAAAAGACATCGAGTGACTGAATGGATAAAAAAACATGACCCATATTTTTGCTGTCTACAAGAGACCCACCTCAGAATAAGGGACTCACACAGACTGAAAATGAAGGGATGGAAAAATATCTTTCAGGCAAATGGAAATGTAAAAAAAGCTTGGGTAGCAATACTTAGACAAAATAGACCTCAAAGTGAAGGCCATAACAAGAGATAAGGAAGACAACTTCATAATACTAAAGGAATCAATACAACAAGAGGATATAACCCTGATAAACATATATGCACCCAAATACATAAAAAAACTCCTGGAAGATATCAAGGGAGAGATTGACAACAATACAATCATAGTAGGGGACTTTAATACACCACTAACATCACTGGATAAATCCTCTAGACAAAAAATCAGCAAAGAAACAGCAATCCTAAATGACTCACTAGATCAGATGGACTTAATTGACATCTTCAGAACATTCCACCCTAAAGGAGCAGAATATACGTTCTTCTCATGCACATGGGACATTTTCAAAAATGGACCACATATTGGGTCACAAACAAAGTCTCCCCAAATTCAAGAAGATTGAAATCATACCAAGCATCTTCTCAGACCACGATGGCATAATATTAAAAATAAACTACAATAAAAACAACCCCAAATACTCAAACACTTGGAAGCTGAATAGCATGTTATTAAATACTAGAGGCCCGGTGCACAAAAATTTGTGCACTCGGGGGGTGTGGGGAGGGGGGTCCCCCAGCCCGGCCTGTGCCCTCTCGCAGTTTGGGACCCCTCTGGAGATAACGACCTGCTGGCTTAGGCCTGCTCCCGGGTGGCAGAGGGCAGGCCCAATCCCTAAGTGCAGCCCCTGGTCAGGCTCAGAGCAGGGCCGATTGGGGAGTTGGGGCGCCACCCCCTGTCATGCACAGAGCAGGGCGGATCGGGAGGTTGCGATGCCACCCTCAGTCACGCTCAGGGTAGGGCCGATTGGGGGGTTGGGGCACCGCCCCCTGTCACTCACAGAGTAGGGCCGATAGGGGAGTTGGGGCACCGCCCCCTGTCACACACAGAGCAGGACAGATCAGGGGGTTGGGGCGCTGCACCCTGTCACACTCAGGGCAGGGCCAATAGGGAGGTTATGGCTCTACCCTGTCACACACAGAGCAAGGCCCGTGGAGGGGGGTTGGGGCGCTGCCCCCTGTCACTCACAGATCAGGGCCCATCAGGGGGGTTGGGGCTCCGTACCCTGTCACACACAGAGCAGGGTCGATCAGGGTGTTGGGGGCTCCCCACTGTCACGCACAGAGCAGGGCCGATAGGGGAGTTGGGGCACTGCCCCCTGTCACACACAGAGCAGGGCGGATCAGGGGGTTGGGGCACTGCACCCTGTCACACTCAGGGCAGGGCCAATGGGGAGGTTATGGCTCTACCCTGTCACACACAGAGCAAGGCCCGTGGAGGGGGGTTGGGGCGCCACCCTCTATCACCCACAGAGCAGGGCCGAACATGGGGTTGGGGCATCGCCACTGTCACACTCGGGGCAGGGCCGATGGAGAGGTTATGGCTCTACCCTGTCACACACAGAGCAGGGCCTGTGGGGGGGCGGGGGTTGGGGCACCACACCCTGTCACACACAGAGCAGGGCCGATCAGGGGGTTGGTGCGCTCCACCCTGTCAAACACAGAGCCGCAGGGCGATCAGGGGATTGGGGAGCTCCCCCATATCAGGCACAGAGCAGGGCTGATCAGGGGGTTGGGGCGCCTTCCCTTGTCACGAACAGAGCAGGGTGGATAGGGAGGTTGTGGCCCCGCCCCCGGTCACACACAGAGCCGCAGTGCTGATCAGGGGGTTTGGGCACTGCCCCCTGTCACACACAGAGCTGCAGGGCTGATCAGGGGGTTTGGGCGCCTTCCCCTGTCACACACAGAGCAGGGCCCATGGCAGGGGTTGGGGCGCTGCACCCTGTCACACACAGAGCAGGGCCGATCAGGGGGTTGGGGCGCCACACCCTGTCACACACAGAGCTGCAGGGTGATCAGGGGATTGGGGAGCTCCCCCTTATCAGGCACAAAGCAGGGCTGATCAGGGGCTTGGGGCGCCTTCCCCTGTCACAAACAGAGCAGGGCGGATAGGGAGGTTGTGGCCCCGCCCCTTGTAACACACAGAGCTGCAGGGCGATCAGGGGGTTTGGGCGCTGTCCCCTGTCACGCTGATCCCGGTGCCGGGAGGCATATTACCCTTTTACTATATAGAATAGAGGCCTGGTGCATGGGTAGGGGCTGGCTGGTTTGCGCTGAAGGGTGTCCTGGATCAGGGTGGGGGTCCCCACTGGGGTGCCTGGCCAGTCTGGGTGAGGGGCTGAGGGCTGTTTTCCGGAAGCGAGTGACTGAAGCTCCCAACCGCTCCTTGTTTTCATTTTTTTTTTTATTCTGGGCCAGCTTTAGCTCTGAGGCTTCGCTGCTGAAAATATCGATACAATGTTGCAGTCTGGCTGGCTTTCAGTCCGCTGGTTTCTGGGGTTTTGTTTAGCTTCTTATTTGCAACATAGTATATAGTTGCTTAGAGTTTCAGATGAGAGGCCAGCAAGTTAGGCGGGGAACGTTGGAGTCCACAGTCACTGAAGCAAGCAAGCCTCCCTGCTTGCTTCAGTGCATGGCTGCCGGCCGCCATCTTGGCTGACAGTTAATTTGCATAAGGATATGCTGATTAGCCAATGGGAAGGGTAGCGGTCGTACGCTAATTACCATGTTTCTCTTTTATTAGTGTAGATTGATTTTGGTACCAATGAGATCAAAAAAGGAATTAAAAACATCCTGGAAACTAATGACAATGAAAACACAACAATCCAAAACCTATGGGACACAATGAAAGCAGTCCTGAGAGGGAAGTTTATAGCTCTACAGGCCTATGTCAAAAAAACAAGAAAAAATGGTAGTAAATCATCTAACTCTACATCTCAAAGAATTAGAAAGAGAGCAACAAGAAAAGCCCAGAGTGAACAGAAAGAAGGAGATAATAAAGATTAGAGGAGAAATAAATGACATAGAAACCAAAAAAACAATACATAAAATCAATGAAACCAAGAGCTGGTTCTTTGAAAGGATAAACAAGAGAGAGAAACAAAGATGGCGGCATAGGAAAACACCGGAAATTGCTGCCTCCGACAACAACTTCAAAAATACAACTAAAAGACAGAACGGTCATCATCCAGAACCACAGGAAGGCTGGCTGAGTGGAAATTCTACAATTAGAAGGAAAGAGAAGAGCACACAGACTCAGAGGAGCTACGAAAGTAAAGTGCAGAGGTACGGAGGGTCTGGCACTCGCGGAAAGGGGCGGGCACCTGAGGACGCGGCTGTCTTTTTGAATCGGAGGGAGTCACAAGCTCCCGACTGCTCTGAACTCCAGTTCCAGGAAATCTCTGGGGTCCCAGGGCTCATACGGGGAGAAACTGGACAATCTGGCAGCAGGCAGAACTCGGAACTTGAGGGCGGCTTTCCCTCAGAGGTGCTGGCAGCAATTACCGGGACACTGAGACGCGGGGCCTCTTAGGGCAGGGCTGAGAATCAGCCATAGCTGCTTGCTCTGCCCTGTTGATTCCGAGACCCCGCCCCATCCAGGCTGCTGCAAAGGCTTTTGCATATGAATGCCTGGGTCCTTTGCAACCTGAAAATTACCTAACAAATTGCAGCTGGGCCAGACAGACCCAGAACTTCCAAGAGAAGGCCCAAGGCCCCACAGCAGCTTGCATTGCTTCACAGCTGGGCCTCATCTGGGCACCCCCAAACCCCCAAAAAAGGAAGGGGAATCTGAATATCTCTTTGTAGCTCCTGCTGGCTAACCTCAGGAAGAGGCTTAATTAGCACCTCCTTAGATCCAAGAGCCAGTGTACCCAGTGGTCAGAGTGGGACCGTCCAGATTGCAACTCCTCAGATTCATAAGGAACACACTCAGGGGGAAGACTCAGTGAGCACCAAAGCCCCACTGAAGCAAGTCTTGCCCCAGAAGGGTGTCTTCAGCACAGAAGTTCTCCCACTGCAGACACAGCTGATTCTCACTGCCAATTGGCCTGGAGGTCAATTCCTCCCAGTGACACCTAAAACAATCAAGGCATAACTAGAACAAGACTGTGCACAAAGCCCACAAGGGGGTGCACCAAGAGTGTCCACCTCAGGTAACTGGGGAGGCTGAGACACTGGGCCCTGTAGGACACCTAGCACACAAAACCACTATACCAACACAGGGAAGCATAAAAAATGCAGAGACAAAGAAACAGGTCACAAATGACAGAAATGGAGGACAGCAAACAACTGGATATAGAGTTCAAAACCATGTTTCTAAGATTTTTCAAGAATTTTATGGAAACCGCCTATAAATGTAGTGAGATCCTCAAGAAATCTAGTGAGACTCTCGATGTTGTGATAAAGGACCAACTAGAAATTAAGCATACACTGACTGAAAGAAAGAATATTATACAGACTCCCAACAGCAGACCAGAGGATCGCAAGAATCAAGTCAAAGATTTGAAATACGAAGAAGCAAAAAACACCCAACCAGAAAAGCAAAATGAAAAAAGAATCCAAAAATACGAAGATAGTGTAAGGAGCCTCTGGGACAACTTCAAGCGTACCGACATCAGAATTATAGGGGTACCAGAAGAAGAGAGAGGGCAAGATATTGAAAACCTATTTGAAGAAATAATGACAGAAAACTTCCCCTACCTGGTGAAAGAAATAGACTTCCAAGTCCAGGAAGCACAGAGAACCCCAAACAAAAGGAATCCAAAGAGGACCACACCAAGACACATCATAATTAAAATGCCAAGAGCAAAAGACAAAGAGAGTATCCTAAAAGCAGCAAGAGAAAGAAAGTCAGTTACCTACAAGGGAGTACCCATACGACTGTCAGCTGATTTCTCAATAGAAACCATGCAGGCCAGAAGAGAGTGGCAAGAAATATTCAAAGTGATGAATAGCAAGAACCTACAACCAAGATTACTTTATCCAGCAAAGCTATCATTCAGAATTGAAGGTCAGATAAAGAGCTTCACAGATAAGAAAAAGCTAAAGAAGTTCATCACCACCAAACCAGCATTATATGAAATGCTGAAAGGTATTCTTTAAGAAGAGGAAGAAGAAAAAGGAACTCTTACCATTTGCCACAGCATGGATGGAACTAGAGAGCATTATGCTAAGTGAAATAAGCCAGTCAGAGAAGGATAAATACCACATGATCTCACTCATTTGTGGAATATAATGAACATCATAAACTGATGAACAAGGACTGATCCAGAGATGGAGAGGCATTGATTGGACTGTCGGGCCTTGGAGGGAAGGTAGGGGAGGGTGGGGGTAAGGGGGAAAGATCAACCAAAGGACTTACATGCAAGCATATAGGTCTAACCAATGGACACGGACAACGGGGGCGTGAGGGCATGAGGGGGGGGGAGCGGTAGGAGGTAACGTGGGTATAAGGGCACATATGTAATATCGTAATCAATAAAAAAATATATTAAAAAAATACTTCAGACACACAAACACAAAAAAAAGAAAGAAAGAAAGGATAAACAAGAATGATGAACCTCTAGCCAGGCTCACCAAAAAGCAGAGAGAGAGGACCCAAATAAACAAAATCAGAAATGATAGAGGCGAAATAACAACAGACCCCACAGAAATACAAATGACTGTTAAAAAATACTATGGACAACTCTACTCCAACAAACTAGACAACCTGGATGAAATGAACATATTCCTAGAAAAATACAATATTCCAAAACTCAACCAGGAAGAATATAAAAATCTCAATAGGCCAATAACTATGGAAGAAATTGAAGCAGTCATCAAAAAGCTTTCAGCAAACAAAAGCGTGGGGCCAGATGGCTTCACAGGGGAGTTTTACCAAACATTCAAGGAAGAACTAAAACCTATCCTCCTCAGACTACTACAAAAAATTCAAGAGGAAGGAACACTTCCAAGCTCATTCTATGAAGCCAGCATCACCCTCATACCAAAACCAGATAAAGACAACACAATGAAAGAGAATTACAGGCCAATATCCCTCATGAACATAGATGCCAAAATCCTCAACAAAATCCTAGCAAATCAGATCCAGCAGTACATCAGAAAGATCATACACCATGACCAAGTAGGATTTATCCCAGGGATGGAAGGATGGTACAATATCTGCAAATCAATAAACATGAAAAATTAAATAAACAAATTGAAAGAAAAAAACACATAGTCATATCAATTGATGCAGAAAACGTATTTGACAAAATCCCCCACCCACTGTTGATAAAAACTCTCTGTTAGGTGGGAAAAGGAGGATCATACCTCAACATAATAAAAGCCATATATGACAAACCCACAGCCAACATCATACTCAATGGGCAAAAACTAAAACCATTTCCCCTAAGAACAGGAACAAGACAGGGATGCCCACTCTCACCACTCCTGTTCGAAATAATACTGAAAGTATTAGCCATTGCGTTTAGACAAGAAGAAGAAATAAAAGGCATCCAAATGGAAAAGAAGAAGTAAAACTGTCCTTATTCGAAGAGGACATGATATTGTACATAAAAAAAAACCCTAGAGACTCCATCAAAAAATTATTAGACTTAGTAAATGAATTCGGCAATATAGTAGGATACAAAATTAATGCCAAGAAATCTATTGCATTTCCATACCCCAATAGTTAGCTTACAAAAAGAGAGACTAAAAAAGCAATACCATTTACCATCACACCAAAAAAATTAAGATACCTAGGAATAAATTTAACTAAGGCGGTAAAAGACCTATATTTGGAAAACTACAGGACACTGATAAAAGAGACAGAGGAAGACATAAACACATGGAAGAACATACCATGTTCATGGATTGTTAGAATCAACATCATTAAAATGTCCATACTACCTAAAGCAATCTATAGATTCAATGCACTCCCCATTAAATTACTATCAGCATATTTCACAGACCTAGAAAGAACTCTTCAAAAATTTATCTGGAATAAAAAAAGACCCCGTGTAGCCACAGGAATCCTGAGAAAGAAGAACAAAGTAGTTGGGATCTCAATACCAGATTTCAAACTGTATTACAAAGCCACTGTTCTCAAAACAGCCTGGTACTGGCACAAGAACAGACATAGAGACCAATGGAATAGAATAGAGAACCCAGATATTGACCTAAACCACTATGCTCAATTAATATTTGGCAAAAGAGGCATGAACATACAATGGAGTCAAGACAGCCTCTTCAATAAATGGTGTTGGGAAAATTGGACAGATACATGCAAAAAATTAAACTAGACCACCAACTTACACCATACACAAAAATAAACTCAAAATGAATAAAGGACTAAAACATAAGACAGGAAACCGTAAAAATACTAGAGGAATCCACAGGCAGTGAAATCTCAGACATATGCCAAAGCAATTTCTTCACCAATACCGCTCCTAGGGCAATGGAAACTAAAGAGAAAATAAAGAAATGGGACTACATCAAAATTAAAAGTTTTTGCACAGCAAAAGAAACCATCAATAAAACAATAAGAAAGCCTATTGTATGGGAGAACATATTTTCAAATGTTATCACTGATAAAGGTTTAATCTCCAACATTTACAGGGAACTCATACAACTTATTAAAAAGAAGATAAATAATCCAATAAAAAATGGGCAACAGACATAAATAGACACTTTTCAAAAGAAGACAGAAGGAAGGCCAAGAGACATATGAAAACATGCTCAAAGTTACTAATTATCTGAGAGATGCAAATCAAAATGACAATGTGGTACCATCTCACACCTGTCAGAATGGTGATCATCAACAAATCATCAAACATCAAGTGCTGCCGAGGATGCGGAGAAAAAGTAACCCTCCTTCACTGCTGGTGGGAATGCAGACTGGTGCAGCCACTGTGGAGAACAGTATGGAGTTTCCTCAAAAAACTAAAAATGGAACTCCCATTTGACCCAGTGATCCCACTTCTAGGAATATATCCCAAGAAACTAGAAACATCAATCAGAAAGGATATATGCACCCATATGTTCATAGCAGCATAATTCACCATAGCTAAGATTTGGATACAGCCTAAATGCCCATCAGCAGATGAGTGGATCAGAAAACTATGGTACATTTACACAATGGAATACAACGCTGCTCTCTTACCATTCTTCATACAAATTCTTACCATTTGTAGCCCCATGGATGGAACTGGAGAGCATTATGCTACGTGAAATAAGCCAGTCAATGAAGGAAAAATACCACATGATCTCACTCATTTATGGAAAATAAAGAACATTATAACCTGATGAACAAAAAGATAGATACAGAGGCAGTAAAGCATTGAATAGACTGTCAAACTACAGCGGGAAGGCTGGGGAGTGTTCGGGAGGAAGGGAAAGAGATCAACTTAAGGACTTGTATGCATGCATATAAGCACAACCAATGGACACAAGACACTGGGAGGGGGGGGATGAAGGCATGCGTCAGGGGGTAGGGGGGCTGAGGGAAGGTCAATGTGGAAAAAAAGATGATAATTGTACTACTATGTGTAATGCTTTAAACAATAAAATAAAAATTAAAAATAAATAAATACTGCCTAGAGAGGACTTATAGCCCTGGATGTCAATTGAGAAACACTGCCACCCAGGGGTTGAATCACATATTGACTCTTCTGTAAATACAACTAAAGGTGGTCTGGGAAACAAAGAAATACTGCCTGCTTGACAATCAGGATTGTGGCTTACAACACAGAGGAGCGGTGGAATGCAGGGAACTTCACTACTGTCCTGAATAGCTGACAGGAAACAGACATGCCAAACAGAACATGTAGAGGAAGTGAATGACCTTCACTACCGAACATTTTTATTTTTCATCTTTTACTTAAGAAACTAATTTTTTTTTCTTTTTTTCTCATTTGATTTTACCTTTTTAATTATTATATTTTTATTTATAATCAGTATTATTACTACTATTATTTTACCTTTGTTTAAAGTTTAATTTTATTTCCTCTTTATTTTATTTTATTTTATTTTATTTTATTTTGGGATTCGTGTTCTACATTCTTTTTTTATTTTTCCTTTAGCATCATTTTACTCTATCTCAAGTTTACCTTTATGCCTACACTCTCTTCCTCACTTGTTGCCCTTTTGTTGTCCTGCTATAGATTTTCCCTATCCCTTCTTTTTACCCACTGTTAAAAATTCATCCTACTTATACATCTAATTTCCAATCCTCTGCTCCAGTCCATACACACTTCTCTTTTCTCTTTCTTCACTCTGAAAATTTTTTTCTCTCTTCCCTTTTATTTGGTTGGGTTTTTTTTTTTTTTGGTTATTTTGTTTTATGTTTTTTGTTTTGTTTTGCCCTTCTTTCTCTCTGTCCTATTGTTGTTTGATTGTTGACTAGATTGGTTTTTTTGTTTGTTTGTTAGTGTGATTGTATCTCTTTTTTGTGCTTCTGTTTTTCCTCTCCTCACTTGTTATTAGTTGTTGTTTGTAGCTCGCGTTCATCTCTGGGTGTTTGTTGTTTGCATTTTTTTGGCTTGGTTGTTGTTCTATTGGAGTTTTCTCCCCATATAAATATTTTTTCGCCCTTCTTTTTTATTCTCTTCATTTTCTCTCTTACTTTTTTTCCTTTTCTCAATATCATTTTTACACTTTTTTTTCTTTTTCTTATACTGTAATTCTCTTTTCTCTGGTGGTCACCTTTATTTGGGGTTATTAGTATCATGAATATATTTGTTCAGTGCCTTGTGCATTGTGCCTTGTTGTGTTGTATTCTGTGCCTTTTAGTCAATGCAGGACAGAGAGACCTACATGACCAGACACCCAGAGAGTAGAGATCATGGAGGGACAAAGAAACAGCCTGCATATGAAAGAAAAGCAGGCATCACCAGAAAAGGAATAAAAGAAATGGAGGCAAGCAATATGTCAGAGAAAGAATTCAGACAAATGGTCATAAGGTCTCTGAAAAGGTTGGAAGACAAATTCAACAATATGTGTAAGAATTAAGAGAAAATGAAGAAGAACCAAGAAGAAATGAAAAAGGACATCACTGCAATAAAGAACTCAATAGAGAGCATCAACAATAGACTAGAAGAATTGGAGGACTGCATCAGTGAGCTAGAAGACAAGGTAGGAAAAAATACCCAAGCACAGCAGCAGCTAGAAAAAAACTTAAAAAACAGGAGGAGAGCCTAAGAGAACTTTGGGACAACATGAAACAAAATAACATCCGCATAATATGGGTGCCAGGAGGATAGGAAAATGAGCAAGGAATAAAAACCTGTTTGAAGAAATAATGACATAAAACTTCCTTGATATAGGAAAATAAAAACTAACACAAGTCCAAGAAGCTCACAGAGTCCCAAACAAAATGAACCACAAAATACAGATGCCAAGGAACATTATAGTTAAATTGGCAAACACCAAGGACAAAGTAAGAATCTTAAAAGCAGCCAGAGAGAGACAGAAAGTTACCTACAAAGGATCTCCCATCAGACTAGCGACTGATTTCTCAACAGAAACACATCAGGCCAGAAGGGAAGGGAATGAAATATACAAAGTCATGCAAAGGAAGGGTCTGAATCCAAGAATACTGTACCCACAAGGCTATCAATCAAAATTGAGGGTGAAATCAGGAGCTTCACAGACAAAAAAGGACTAAGGAAGTTTATTACCAACAAACTGGCAATGCAAGAAATGCTAAAAGGTCTGCTGTAAACAGAAGAAATAGGAAGCGAAGAAGGAACACAGAGGTAAAGAATAAAAATGGCGAAAAACTAGTACCTATCAATAATAACTTTAAATGTAAATGGATTATATGCCCCAAACAAAAGACATAGTGTAGCTGAGTGAATAAGAAAACATTACCCATATATCTGCTGTCTACAGGAAACACACCTCAGAAAAAAAGACGCACGCAGACGGATGGTGACGGGATAGAAAAAGGTTTTTCAGGCAAATGAAAATGAAAAAAAAGCTGGGGTAGCACTACTTATATCTGACAAATTAGATCTCAAAGTGATGGACATAATAAGAAAGGCTACTTCATAATACTAAAGGGAGCAATCCAACAAGAAGAAATAACTCTGGTAAACATATACACACCCAATACAAGAGAACCTAGATACATAAAAAAAACTTCTGGAGGATATCAAGGGAGATATTGACAGCAATACAGTCATAGTAGTGGACTTTTTTTAAATATATCTTATTGATATTTTTACAGAGAGGAAGGGAGAGGGATAGAGAGTTAGAAACATCAATGAGAGAGAAACACCAATCAGCTGCCTCCTGCACACCTCCTACTGGGGATGTGCCTGCAACCAAGGTACATGCCCTTGACTGGAATTGAACCTGGGACCTTTCAGTCTGCAGGCTGATGCTCTATCCACTGAGCCAAAGCAGTTAGGGCAGTAGTGGACTTTTATACCCCACTAACACCACTGGACAAATCCTCTAAATAAAATCAGCAAAGAAACGTCAATCCTAAATGACTCACTAGATCAGGTGGAATTAATTGACATCTTCAGAACATTCACCCCAAAGCTATAGAATATACATTCTTCTCAAGTGCACATGGGTCATTTTCAAAGATAGACCATATATTGGGTCACAGGCAAAGTCTCTTCAAATTCAAGAAGATAGAAATCATATCAAGCATCTTCTCAGATCACAATGGCATAAAACTGGAAATCAGTTTGTGTCATAGCTATCAGTCGAACAGTCAAATGGTTGGTCGAACAGTCGAATGGTCGGACACTTAGCATATTAGCCTTTTATATATATAGATAGGTAAGAAGATTTGTGAAAATTGTAGAAAAATTTGTTAAATGATGTGAAGTTAACAAAAGTTTGTGAAGGTTTTTATGTTATCAAAAAAATTTATGTTTTCTCTGTAAAAATTAGTAATTTGAATTAAATATATGATCTTTATGTATATTGTCTTTAGGTGATATGTGTTTTTCTGTGTATTAAATATGGGGAATTTTCAGCCTCTGGATGGAATTACCAGGATATAATCTTTTATTTGCCTAAAAAATTAAATATATAAATTAAGAAAATCCTATAGTCTGGACAAAATATTTAATATCAAAACTGTTTTTACATTTGATTAATGTATTTTAGAGTTATTACCATAAAATATGTGTTTGTTTTACCTAGACTTGAAAAGAGTTTATGATATAATCTTTTGGTTAAGTATAATAGACAACCTTCCAAAGTATAAATTTTAAAAGAATTTTTAACTGAGAAATGACTTTGAGTCATTCCAATGGGCCCAGGAATACCTCAAGGATTTTTTTTCTCTTCTTATAAAATAAATGTCCTATATAATAAAAGCCTAATATGCAAACCGACCAAATGGCAGAATGACAGGTTGGCAGGGGGGTGAGGGGTGTTGAGTGGGTGGCACCAGGCCAGCCAAGGCAAGTGCCAGCGGGCAGAGGGAGGGGGCAGTGATCGGAGGGGCAGCGACCGGCAGCAGTGGGGTGATGGGGAAGTGGGGCCGGCCACTCGCCAGCTGGCACCATCCCCTGGTCGCCTCCCACAGAGGGAGGCCACCAGCAGCCGACAGCAGGGCGGCAGCAATGGGGGGGTGGGGCTGGCCACTCACCAGCTGGTGCTGTCCCCCGATTGGCCCTCCAGTCACCTCCTGCAGAGGGAGGCCAGATGGCAGCTGGGTACCAGGACTAAGCTGTCAGTTGAACATCCCCCGAGGGCTCCTGGACTGTGAGAGGGCTCAGGCTAGGCACCAGGCCTCTAGTTTTTAAAATAAATTAAGTTGATTTAATATATTTGAAATTACATGGGAAGCTTTGTCAAATAAAAATTTCTAATGATAACTATGTTATATGTGTATATATATAATTTATCAAAATGGATGTTCTAGAAATTTCAGTCTGCTCCAGAAAGGAACTTGCAAAGATTCAGAGTCAAGTTCAAACAGGAAATTCTCAGGGTTAACAGGTGTCCAATCAGTGCTACAGAGCAAGCCAAGAGTGATGGTTACCTGTGGGGGCACCTAACACTAATACTTCAGACATTGGGAGTCTATGAATTATTTCTAATGCTCAATGCATACTTCACATAAGCCATGTGCAATGCTTTAAAATTTTACATACTATTTGTTCTTTATATGTTGAAATTATATATTGAATC
The DNA here is from genome assembly GCF_000147115.1 of Myotis lucifugus. Taxonomy (NCBI): domain Eukaryota; kingdom Metazoa; phylum Chordata; class Mammalia; order Chiroptera; family Vespertilionidae; genus Myotis; species Myotis lucifugus. The sequence continues at coordinate 9,820,568 of NW_005871067.1, read as the reverse complement.
TATATTAAGATAGACTTTATGTTATTCTATATGTCATTTTACAGTAACTATTATTGACCAATAAATTGTTATTTTGGAATGTCATAACTTATAGAAAAGCAAAATTTTTTATCAGTTGCATTATAATCAAATCTATAACCATGCTGCTTTAAGTTTTGTCATTTATAGGCAGTCATTGTTTTACTCTGGTGCATTTGCAGATATTTTACATCTTTAGAAAAATCCATGAAAAGGATTCTGACTTACTCTAAATTACAGGTTTCTAAGCAGGTCATATCTTTGAACTGGATGAAGATTTATAGGACTCTAAGGAATGCATAAAAAATACTGGCAAACACAAATCAGGATAAACACAAATGGTTATGGAAATAAATGGATTGAGCATAATTATTATTCTTATGACTGTTTAAAATATTGCTGGTTTCTAAAATCCTTTTGTTTTCCAAATATAAGGAAAACTAAAAATAAGACATTCTGCATTATATAAAATGATAAATTAGTAACATTCATTTCACAGTATTCCCATGAGACAAAGATTTCAAAGACCATAACTTATAACCAGGGGATTTTTATCCATTGGGAAAGATTCTCTCCAACTATGTTAAAAGGAACCTTACTTAATCAGGTACCTAACAATGAATGGACACTACCTGTCTGACACAACCCTCCATGTGCAGTGGAAATCAAAGTTTTTCAGGATGAGAAGCTGCAAACCATAGAGGCAGACAGCTATCCCAAAATGACAACACAGACTGTATGTTTATATATTGATGCTGCTCAAACCTTGTTCTTATATCACCTAATTGTTATTGATTGAATGTATATAAAATAATTTTTATATTGTTACTAGAGGCCTGGTGCACAAAATTCATGTGCACAAATATTGTTACTAGGCCTGGCCTGCGATCAGGGCCATCTTCCCCAGCTGCCCGCAGCTGGCCCTGCCCCCCACTGCCAACCACACCCGGTTCCCTGTTCACCATCGGTTGATCGGTGCCTGACAGCCAGGGGAAGGGACTGAGACAGGCCGGCTGTTCCCACCCACTCACTGGCCCGGCCCCTGCTATGGGTTGCCCTCTGTGTGTGGGGAGACTGGCGGGGCGGGGGCCTTGGCTTGGTGCTGCCCACGTCCCCTAACACCCACCCCCAGTTCCCTGTTCACCATCAGGCAATTGAAGGCTGCTGGCCGGGGAAAGGGACTGAGAGGTGGTCAGTGCACCTCATAGTGACTGGTCCAGCGGTTGTTTTGGTCATTCTCCTGTTAGGGTCAATTTGCATATTACCCTTTTATTATATCGGATAGAGACCTGGTGCACAGGTGAGGACTGGCTGGCCTGCCCTGATGAGGGATCCGAATTGGGGTAGGGGTCCCTGCTGAGGGGCAGGCCCGGCCTAGGTGAGGGGCCATGTACAGTTTACAGGCTGGCCACGCCCCCGATCAGGATGGGGGTCCCTGCTGAGAGGCGGGGCTGGCCTGGGCGAGGGGCCACTGATGTTTTACAGGCTGGCCACGCCCCCAATAAGGGTGGGGGTCTTCGCTGGGGGGCAGGGGTGGTCCGGGCCAGGGGCCACCGTCGTTCTGGTCTCTGGTCATTCTGCCATTTCGGTCACTGGGCTTTTATTATATAGGATTATCTTCTATTTGGCTTTCCTAGTGGAAATAATATCTGTCTCCCTAGTTATTAAATATGAAAAATTTAACTTGTGTACCGGCTAATCTGGCCAAACATATTATTTTTTTAATTGTTAAATATATATTGTTGAAAATATTACATATGTCCCCCTTTCCCCCACATTGACCCATTCCAGCCTGCCCTACCCCCCACCCCAGGCCTTCACCACCCTATTGTCAGTGTCCATGTGTTATATATATACTAGAGGCCCGGTGCACAAAAATTTGTGCACTCGGGGGGGGGGGGAAGGGGGGTCCCTCAGCCCGGCCTGTGCCCTCTTGCAGTCTGGGACCCCTCGGAAGATAACGACCTGCTGGCTTAGGCCTGCTCCCGGGTGGCAGAGGGCAGGCCTAATCCCTAGGTGCAGCCCCTGGTCGGGCTCAGAGCAGGGCTGATTGGGGAGTTGGGGCGCCGCCCCTGTCATGCACAGAGCAGGGTGGATCGGGAGGTTGTGATGCCACCCTCAGTCACGCTCAGGGTAAAGCCAATTGGGGGGTTGGGGCACCGCCCCCTGTCACACTCAAGGCAGGGTCGATGGGGAGGTTGCGGCGCCACCCCCTGCCACACACAGAGCAGGGCCAATCAGGGGGTTGGGGCGCTGCCCCCTGTCACTCACAGAGAAGGGCCCATCAGGGGTGTTGGGGCTCCGTACCCTGTCACGCACAGAGCAGGGTCGATCAGGAGGTTGGGGAGCTCCCCCCTGTCACGCACAGAGCAGGGCCCATCAGGGGGTTGGGGAGCTCCCCCCTGTCACACACAGAGTAGGGCCGATCAGGGGGTGAGGA
>NW_005871067.1:9804205-9816854 GCF_000147115.1 Myotis lucifugus | reverse complement strand
TGTTTTTTGGTTGATCACTCCCCACCCCAGTCCCCCACCAACACACACTGCCCAGCCTTCCCTCTGAGTTTCTGAGTCTGTTCTATGATTCTATGTCTGGGATCTATTTTGTTCATCAGCTTATTTTGTTCATTAGATTTCATATATGAGTGAGATAATGTGATACTTGTCTTTCTCTAACTGACTTATTTTGCTTGGCATAATACTCTCCAGGTCTCTTCATGTTGTCTCAAAGGATAAGAGATCCTTCTTTTTACTGCTGCATAGTATTCCTTGTTACCACATCAACTCATCTACTGATGGGCACTTAGATTGTTTCCAGATATTAGCTATTGTAAATTGTGCTGCTATGAACATAGGGATGCATACATTCTTTATGATTGGTGTTTTGAGTTTCTTAGAATATATTCCTTGAAGTGAGATCACTGGGTCAAATGAGAGTTCCATATTTAATTTTTTGAGGAAAGTCCATACTGCTTTCCACAGTGTCTCCACCAGTCTGCATTCCCACCAGCAGTGTACTAGGGTTCCCTTTTCTCCACATCCTCACCAGCACTTTACATTTGTTAATTTGTTGATGGTAGACATTCTGACAGGTATGAGGTGATACCTCCTTGCCATTTTAATTTGCATCTCTCTGATGATCAGTGACTTTCAGCATTTTTTTTCATATATTTCTTGGTCATCTGAATGTCTACTTTGGACAAGTGTCTATTTAGGTCCTTTGCCCATTTTTTAATTGGATTGTCTTCCTTTTGTTAAGTTGTATGAGTTCCTTATTTTTTGGATATTAACCCTTTATCAGATGTGTCACTGCAAAATGTGTTCTCCCATACAGTGGGTTTACTTTTTGTTTTGTAAATGGTTTCTTTTGCTTTGCAGAAGCTTTTTATTTTCATGTAGTCCCTTTTGTTTATTTCCCCCATAATTCCCTTTGCCCTGGGAGATGTACCCATAAACATATTGCTGCAAGAGAAGTCTGATATATTGCTGCCTATGGTTTCTTCTATGATTTTTATGGTTTCACGACTTACATTTAAGTCTTTTATCCATTTTGGGTTTATTCTTGCATATGGTGCAATTTGGTGGGTTTTTTGCATGTATCTGTCCAATTTTCCCAACACCATTTATTGAAGAGACTGTCTTTACTTTATTGTATGTTCTTGCCTCTTTTGTCAAATATTAATTGAGTATAATGACAGGTTAATTTCTGGGTTTTCTGTTCTGTTCCATTGATCTATAGGCCAGTTACTGTGCCAATACCAGGCTGTTTTGAGTACAGTGGCTTTGTAGTATAACTTGATGTCTGGTATTGTAATTTTTCCAACTTTGTTCTTCTTGCTGTGGGTACTTGGGGTCTTTCTTGCTTCCATATAAATTTTTGGAGTATTTGTTCTAGATATGTGAAATAAATCAGAGATTTTGAAAGTGTGCTACCAATATTATTTACGTGTCCATGTAACTTAGGGGGAAATCATGTGATTTCTGTATTTTTCTGTATGTGTGTGTCTTATCTTGGAACTGAATATCACAGACTTACACCTATTATGACTCTCTCTTTATGTAAAAGCAATAATGGCAAATTTCTCTTCCATGAATATAGAACTTCCATGAAATGTTCCAAAGGTTGAGCTTTTACTGTAGTGAAAGTTACAGGAAACATTTTTATCAGATCCTACTTTATTAACTTTCTGGCAAACTTAGCTGGTACAGTATAACATGTAAATTGTATTGTATATGTTTATACATATATTGCACATCACACATGATTTTTTTTAGCATCTCTGTACTGGTTAGTTTTGCAGTGTGAGGATATGGTAACATATTGCATTTCAGTCTTTATGTAAATCAAGTTTCATTGCTGCTCTGTGAAACGCTTTTGTATTTGGCTGTTATATCCTATCTAATAAAAGACAAAGATGCAAATTGACCGTACTTTCATTACACCCACCAGCCAATCAGAGTGATATGCAAATTAACCGCCAACAAAGATGGCGGCTAATTTGCATATTTCAGGCAGGGCAGGACAGGGGGAGCCGCCATCCAGGCCCCTGTGTGTGGCCCCGGCCGGCGGGGCTCCGGCGGGCATGGTGATTGCGGGGGCCCCGCCCCATGTGCGTTCCCAGCCGGCGGGGCTCCTGCAGCGCGATCAGAGCCTGAGTTGAGCAGTTCCATGATAGTGATAGCAGCTGGACCAGTGTAGGGATGGAGGGAGGGAGGGCGGGGAAGGAGCAAGGGGAAGCCCTGGTTCCCTGCTCCTCCTCCCACAGGCATGGCCCTTGCTGCTGTTATGATAAAAGGAGTTGTGTTTTTCTAACTCTGTCTGGGTAAAGGAAACAATTATCTGTTGACTTCTGATCTTCCTCTCAGAGCTGCCAGTTAATCCCTCTGGATGCATCATATCCAACCTCCAAAGGATCCGAGGGGCAGGATCATCTTTCATTCCATACTTGAGGAAACCGACCAATAAACACATGTGTCTCATGCCTCAGTGTCAACTACCGCAGAAATCTCCGGGTAATGACTCAGAGTCTATATCTAAGGGTATATTTTCTTCTGTTTTCATGTTTAATTCAGCCCCAGGAATCAAATAATACAATAAAGAATAAAATGAGTTCAGAGGGCTCAGCATTGTATTCCCAGGGCCTTTGGTCCCACACAAACCACAGAACTCAGTTATCCTGAGATGAAAGGAAAGGAAAGAGAAACGTGAAAGGTTTCCCAGCTCAGTCACAGAGCCATCTCATAACCACATATTAAGGACATGACATTAACTTAGGGGTGGAAAGGACACAAATGAAATAGAAGATGGAGCCATTTGGAGTGAGCAGGCCAGCAGGGGGGCAGTTGGGGGCAAGCAGGCCAACAGGGGGGGACAGTTAGGGGCAAGCAGGCTGGCAGGGGGGGGTAGTTGGGGTGAGCACACTGGTACGGGGGGCAGTTTGTGGTGATCAGGCTGGTGGGGGGGCATTCGGGGGCGAGTTAGCTGGTGCCGGGAGGAAGTTGGGGGCAAGCAGGTTGGAAGGCAGAGTGGTTAGGGGCAATCAGGCAGGCAGACAGATGAGTGGTTAGGAGCCAGCAGTCCCAGATTGTGAGAGGGATGTCCGACTGCCAGTTTAGGCCCGATCCCTGTAAACTGGCAGTAGGACATCCTTCCAGGGGTCCCAGGAGAGTGTGCAGGCCGGGCTGAGGGACACTCACCCTTCACCCCCGAGTGCACAAATTTTTGTGCACCGGGCCACTATCATATTTTATAAAATTTAATATGCTTCAGCTGCTTTTTCATTTTAGAATAGTAGTATTTAGGACCATTAATTCAGCACATGTCATTTACGTTTGTATATCTTGGAAATGGATCCCATTCATTAAGTATGAAGGTTCACACAGGACAAAAAGAATTTAAACTTATCAGTAGGTTTATTTATTGAAGGCATAGTGCCATCTGGTGGAAGAAAAAAATTCAGAGGACAGATACAAAGCACAGTGTCCCCACTTATTACAGAAGGATGCTGTGAAAAGACAAAGGCTGGTAGGAAAGTAGAGATAAATTGTCATTTCTTAACTATCAACTGTCAGTTTGTTGGTAAAGACAAGGTTGTAAAGGGAAGAGTTAAATATTTGCTACAGGAGTGCTACAAACCATGCTGTCATGAAGTATCTCAGCTGGAGAAATTATTTGATTCTCTTAATCTCCATGCCTTGCTTCAATTATTTATTTGCCTTTCATTAATTTCTTCATCCATTCATTTAACAACTATCTGTAAGGCACTGTTCTAAGCTAGAAGACAACCTTCACATCATGAAATATATTTTGGTGGAAGGACATGGATTACAAACAAATATTTTAATGGGTATATTAAATGCTTCAAAGAAAAAATTAAGCAGGGCAGGACTTCTGGGAATGCTAAATGGAGGAAGGGTTGAAAGGAAGTGCCCCCAAAGCCATAAGAGTGTCTAAATATCCCTAAGTTTTGCCAATGTGCAAAACAGTGATTTACAGTTACACTATGGTTAATGTATCTTTTATAATGTCTTATTCATAAAGGCCTTTTATAAGACAGAAGCAGATTGGGATCTTGAATGACAGGTATAATCACCAAGGATCAATGCAATCTACCTAATCAGCTCTGTAGAACAACAGTAGGCTAACCATGAAATCTAATTTATAAGTCTCTAAATATGATTTACTATACCTGCATTCTTTACTTTGTTGTTTTCCCTATATTAAAATAGTTTAAATATCTTTCTTTTTTATTCATTCATTTATTTATTTTTTAATTCTCACTTGATGTGTTTATTTATTTTTTATTTTATTTTTATTTATTTATTTGTTTATTTTACTTTTTATATTTTTATTTTTAAAATTTTTTCAGTTTTTTTAATTTCAAGAAAAATGATTTTAAATATAATAAGGTTACATGTAATAAACACCAATTATTCAAGAAAAATGTTCTTACATATAATAATATTACATGCAATATACATTAATATCCTATCTAATAAAAGACAAATAGGGTAATTAACCGTACCTCCAATACGCTTCCCATTGGCTAATCAGGACGATATGCAAATTAACTGCCGACCAAGATGGCAGTTAACCGCCAACAAAGATGGCGGCTAATTTGCATACTGCAGGCAGGGTGGGACAGCGCCATCCCACCTGCCCCACTGCCATCTGGGCCTGCTATCTGCGACCCCGGCGGCAGCCGACCCGTATGGGACCCGACCCAGGGCTGGCGGGTGGGACCACAGCAATCCGCCACCGGCGACGCCCACAAACGCCCTCCTGCACTGATCTGCCACTGGCCACGCCCACAAACGGCCCAAGAGCTGAGTGCGAACTATGCAACCAGGAGAGGGGCGAGGGGCCGCTGAGAGCAGGGCGGGAACTTCCCGGGGTTTACGTCAGGCAGCCCAGAGCAGAGTGCAAACTATCCCCACTGGTAGCTGCTTGCTCATTCACTTACTCGCTCATTCATTCACTCATTCACTCACTCAGCAAACCCTCTCAGGTCCCTGGCACCAGGCCAGGCACTGAAGTTGAAGCAGGATAAGACAGAGCTATGTCCTCAAGATGTTAGTAATTCAGTATGCAGCCAGGAGAGGGGCGCCAGGTGCTGGGAGCAGGGCGGGAACTTTCCTGGGGTGGGCTTCAGGCAGCTGGGAGTGGGGCCGGAACTTCTGCCGTGTTGCCATGGCAACGCGGCAGAAATTCCCGCCCCTTATCTGCTTGCTCATTCACTTAATCACTCATTCATTCACTCATTCATTCACTCATTATTCACTCACTCAGCAAACCCTCTCAGGTCCCTGGCATAATTGCCAGGCACTGAAGGTGAAGCAGGATAAGACAGAGCTATGTCCTCAAGATGTTAGTAATTCAGTAGGGCAAAGCAGGCACATGAACGAGGCAGTTGTATGCACAGATGCAGTGTACTGGGTTCGGTGAGGGCTGTAACTAACGCCGACTTTGTTCTCTTGATAAAATGGGGCCTCGGGAGCCAGGCCGCCCCAAGCCTGTAGGCCTGTGCCTAGGCCACGAGTGGCCGGGGTCCCGGAACATGACAGAGGGTGCAGGTCGGGCTAAGGGGTCTGGCCCCACCCCTCACCCTCACCCTCGAGTGCACAAATTTTTGTGCACTGGGCTACTAGTATCAAGAATAAAAGGATTTTAAGTATAATAATATTACCAACACTGTACTAACATAGTATGATATCACAAAAGTTGTAGGAAATATTAAAAATCTGCAAATAACAGGATTACTTCTATTACATTCTAGAACAGTGGTTTTCAACCTTCCTAATGCCGCGACCCTTTAATACAGTTCCTCATGTTGTGGTGACCCCCAACCATAAAATTATTTTCGTTGCTACTTCATAACTGTAATTTTGCTACTGTTATGAATCATAATGTAAATATCTGATATGCAGGATGTATTTTCATTGTTACAAATTGAACATAATTAAAGCATAGTGATTAATCACAAAAACAAAATGTAATTATATATGTGTTTTCCGATGGTCTTAGGTGACCCCTGTGAAAGGGTTGTTCGACCCCCAAAGGGATCGTGACCCACAGGTTGAGAACCGCTGTTCTAGAATATTTTTCCCCTCTGGCTCTATTTTTGTTCATCAGTTTATGTTGTTCATTATATTCCACAAATGAGTGAGATCATATGATATTTATCTTTCTCTGACTTGCTTATTTCGCTTAGCATGATGCTTTTAAAGTCTATTTTGTTGGATATGAGTATTGCTACTCCAGCTTTTTTTTTCTTTTCCATTTGCATGGAAATTTTTTTTTTCATCCTGTGTGTGTCTTTTGTTTTGAGGTGGATCTCTTGTAGACAGCTTATAGTTGGGTCATGTTTTTATATCCATTCAGCTACCCTACACCTTTTGATTGGAGCATTCCCTTCTGGCCTGTAGAGTTTCTGATGAGAAATCAGGTGTCAGCCTTATGTGAGCTCCTTTGTAGGTAACAGTTTTCTTTTCTCTTGCTGCCTTTAAGATTCTCTCTTTGTCTTTAATTTTTGGCATTTTAATTATGATGTGTCTGGGCGTGGGTCTGTTTGGGTTTTTCTTGTTTGGGGTTCTCTGAGCCTCCTGAACTTGTGTGACTTTTTCCTTTACCAGGTTAGGGTAGTTTTTACTATTATTTCTTCAAACACCTTCTCTATTCCTTTCTCCCTTTCTACCTCTTCTGGCCCACCTACTACTCTAATATTGTTACATTTCACATTGTCCCACAGCTCCCTTAAGCTGTCCTCCTGTTTTTTAATTGTTTTTTCTTTTTGGTTCTCTAGTTGAGTGATATTTTCACCTCTGTCTTCTAATTCACTGATTTGATCCTCAGCTTCCCCTAATCTGCTGTGTATTCCTTCCAATGTGTTATTTATTTGTATTATGTCATTCTTTATCTCAGACTGTTCTTTTTTTATAGTTACTATATCTTTTTTCATACTGTTGAGCATTTTTACCATCATTACTCTGAACTCTGTTTCAGATAAATTTCTTATCTCTACTTCATTTATCTCTTCTGGAGAATTTGCTAGTTCTTTCATTTGGGGCTTGTTTCTTTCTTTCCTCATTTTGGTTGTCTATTTGGGTTTGTGACTACGTTTTAGGTAGATCTTCTATACCTCTCAATCTCTAGTGCAGTGTTAAAGGCTGTTTCTGACTAATTAGATCAAGCAAAGATTCAAAGCCTCCAGAGACCACCTCTGACTACAGACTAATAGGATTGCAACTTGAATTGCCCCCAGGTAGTTGTACTCAGGTGTGGTGAGAGTTTTTTCAACAGGGTGGGGCAGTTGCTTCTGTCTGGAGGATAATTCTTATTTTTAATCTCTTAAGTGGCCTCAGGGAAAGGTATTTTCCAATAGGGCGTGTCCACTGTCCCCCCCCCCCCCCCCCCGCCCAGGGCAAGGCAGATGTGTATGTGGGAAAGATGTCCTCTGTTGTGTGAGGGAATTACTCAGCCCAGGAAACTAGGGATGTCTGCTGTTTGAGCTCTATCCCCTGAGTCCCGAGTCCTGGGTTCTGCTCTCACAGCTCCAGTCCACTTCACCCTTCCTCTGCCAGAGCACAAGGTGGGTGACTCCACAGGGAATTTTTGTGCGTTGGCCCTTTAAGAGGGTGCCGGAACTTTCAGCTGCCACTCCCTGGCAGACAGCACCCCACTGCTTTTAACAGTTAGATGTTATGTGGGTACCCTCCTCAGTTTGGTGCTCTCTGCTGGGGAGCCCAGCTTCAGGATTAGATCTCAGAGTTCTCAGTGGCACCCCTCCCCCCACACACACACAGCTGAGATATCCCTCCTGTCCATGGGTGCCCAGCCAGCCCTTTCACACCTCTGCCCCTCCTACCAGTCTCTATGTGGTCTCCACTTTGGTCCTTGGGTATCAGGGTTCTCTCTTGTGAGTTTTCCATTGATTATTCAGGAAGCCTTTCCCTATTTCAGTTGTAATTCCAGCTTGTTCCTGGGAGCATGGAAGGAAGAGAGAAAGAGAGAGAGAGATGTGAGAAACATCAATTGGTTGCCTCTCTTACATGCACCACATGGGGACCAAAGAAGCAGCCTAGGATGTGCTGTGTCTGGGAATCAAACCCATGACCCTCCAACCAACTGAGCGACACTGGCCAGGGCTAGATATCTTTATTTTGACATTGACAAAATCATTAAGAAAAAATATACTAGTAAATTGCCTGATTTTTAAATGTATAATTCTTATGTCTGGTATCTACAGGATAGATTTAATTTTGTGTTTTCACCTTATAAATCTTCTAAATAAGAATATAACTGAATATTTTTTTAAGTATTAAGAATAAAGATACTAAATAGCAAAACAAAAGATTCTATGAATAACTTTAGCATGGTATCATTCATAAAGAACATCATTATCTAATAATGTTAGAACTTGTTTATTAGAATTTATTTATAACTAGGTCCATTACTTGCTAGAACTCAGAATAAAATGAATAAACATTGAATATTTGGGGGTTTAGTTTCATTGTGAATTTGTTTATTCCTTGTGTTGTTCATGCATTTTAAGATATGCCATGTAGAGGAAGAACCAAGATGGCGGCATAGGTAAACACCGGAGTTTGCTGCCTCGAACAACCACTTAAAAAATACAACTAAAAGATGGAACAGACATCATCCAGAACCACAGGAAGGATGGCTAAGTGGAAATCCTACAACTAGAAGTAAAGAGAAAACCATACCAAGACTCAGAGGAGGCGCAGTGCGGAGGTGAAATACTAAGGTGCAGAGGTTGCATGCGGAGCGGGCTGGCGGCTAAGGGCGCGGTTGTTGTTTTCAATCGGGAGGGAGTCTCAGGCTCTGAGCTCCAGTTCCGGGCGAGTCTCTAGGGACCCAGACTCATACGGGAGAAGCGGGACTGTCTGGCATCGGTCAGAACTCGAGGGCAGCTTTCTCTCCGAGAGGCTTGCAGTGATTACCGGGACATTAAGAAGCAAATCTCTGAGGGCAGGACTCAGAGGAGCCATAACTGCTAGCCCTGCCCTGTTGATCCCGTGGGACCCGCCCCGCCCAAGCCCTGCAGGGAGGCTTTTGCTGAATAGCCGCAGGCAAAGGCTAGATTAGCACCTCCCTAGAGATCCAGGAACCAGGAAGCCCAGAGGTCAGAGTGGGACCTCTGGGCTTCCAGTTTGCAGCTCTGTGGAACCATAAAAGACACACTCAGGGGGCAGACTCAGTGAGCACCAAAGCCCCATTGAAGCAAGTCTAGCCCCGGAGGGGTGTCTCCAGCACAGAAGTTCTCCCACTGCAGACACAGCTGATTCTCACAGCCAATTGGCCTGGAGGTCAATTCCTCCCAGTGATAACTACAACAATCAAGGCGTAACTATAACAAGACTGTGCACAAAGCCCACAAGGGGGTGCACCAAGAGTGTCTACCTCAGGTAATTGGAACACTTAGCACAGAAAGGCACTCTATCGACACAGCAAAGCATAAAAAAATGCCGAGACAAAGAAACAGGACACAAATGACAGAAATGGAGGAAAGCAAAATGCTGGATATAGAGTTCAGAACCACACTTTTAAGGTTTTTAAAGAACTGTTTAGAAGCCACCGATAAATTGAGTAAGGCCCTTGAAAAGACTGGTAAGACCGCCGATAAATGTAGTGAGATCCTCAAGAAATCTAGTGAGACCCTAGATGTTGTGATAAAGGACCAACTAGAAATTAAGCATACACTGACTGAAAGAAAGAATATTATACAGACTCCCAACAGCAGACCAGAGGAGCGCAAGAATCAAGTCAAAGATTTGAAATACGAAGAAGCAAAAAACACCCAACCGGAAAAGCAAAATGAAAAAAGAATCCAAAAATACGAAGATAGTGTAAGGAGCCTCTGGGACAGCTTCAAGCGTACCAACATCAGAATTATAGGGGTGCCAGAAGATGAGAGAGAGCAAGATATTGAAAACCTATTTGAAGAAATAATGACAGAAAACTTCCCTTACCTGGTGAAAGAAATAGACTTCCAAGTCCAGGTATCCTTTAAGAAGAGGAAGAAGAAGAAAAAGGTAAAGATACAAACTATGAACAACGAATACACATCTATCAACAAGTGAATCTAAAAATCAAGTGAATAAATAATCTGATGAACAGTATGAACTGGTGATTGTAATAGAATCAGGGACATAGAAAGGGAATGGACTGACTATTCTTGAGGGGGGAAAGGGGTGTGGGGTGTGCGGGAAGAGATTGGACAATAATCGCGCACCTATGGATGAGGACAGTGGGTGGGGAGTGAGGGGTGAGGGTGGGGTGCGAACTGGGTGGAGGGGAGTTATGGTGGGAAAAAAGAGGAACCAATGTAATAATCTGAACAATAAAGATTTAATTAAAAAAAATATGCCATGTAGAGAGCATGGTATTAGGAACCAGACATTCTGAAGTAAATTCTTATCTTGCCCATTAATTATGATATTGTAATTGGAAACAATTCAAGTCGTATCTTTGTGTCCAGAAATGACAATAAAATTTTATACTGCTTAATGGAGATGATATAGATCCAGGAGTTAGAAAAACTTGGGTTCTAATCTCATCTGTGCCACATACCAGCTGTATGACATTGGGAATATACTCAATCTGTCTATGCTGTAATTCCCCCATTTTCAAAGTAATAATATATGATGTATAGTAATATAATAATAATTTAAAAATCAGAGTATAATAAGGTTTGAATTAGATATTGTATATAATTTTTTAGCAAATTTTTGAATAGACTGTAATAAATAAAGTTTAATTCTTTTTTTGCTGTAAGTTGTGGTTGAAAGAGATAACAGTGTATAACCACTTATAAATAACTAGAGGGCCAGTGCACAAAATTCATGCACGGGTAGGGTCCCTAGGCCTGGCCGGTGATCAGGGCCAATCAGGGCCTTCCGGCTGCCGGCTGGGGCCTCCCTTCCCTGGCTTCTGGCTGCCAACCGGGGCCTTCCTTTGTTCCGCGGTGCCTCCTGGTGGTCAGTGCACATCGTCGTGAGTGATAGGTCTCCTGGTTGAACTCTCATGGGAACAATTTGCATATTGGGCATATATATATAAATACAAAGCAATGTTAATTTAGCATTGATATGACGATAACACTGCACCAGCAATATTATATATATACCCAAAACATATCCTCTATATTTTCTAATCATCAAAATAAAGCTAAAAAAAATATTTCTAAGGAAATGGAGTGGAGAATTAATTCCTCACCTAGAAAATGTCCTAATTCATTACTAAAAAATAAATAAATAAACAAAAGAGTTCATAATATTTTTAAGTAGGGTAACCTCAGTGTCAATTTCTCCTAAAATAAGTGGGGAGGCTGAACACATATTTACAGTAGAGAGAATATATTTCCCTTGACCAATAAGAAATCTTCCCCTGTACACATTCCCTCTCAGAGAAACCCCTCTCTTTGATTCTTGTTGATGGTTTCTACCTCTCTTCTTGTGCTGTTGTAGTTCACATAAGTTGTTTATAGTTCTCACTGAGCTTTTTTAAATTTCTTCATTGATTAAGATATTACATATGTATCCTTATCCCCTAAATACCCTCCAACCCCACCCCCCACTCATGGCCTCACCCCACTGTGGTCTGTGTCCATTAGTTAGGCTTATATACATGCATACAAGTCCTTTGATTGATTTTTCACCCTTACCCCCACCCTCCCCTACCTTCCCTCTGAGGTTTGATGGTCTAATCAATGCTTCTCTGTCTCTGGATCTGTTTTTGTTCATCAGTATATGTTGTTCATTATATTCCATAAATGAGTGAGATCATGTGATATTTATCTTTCTCTGACTGGCTTATTTCACTTAGCATAATGGTCTCCAGTTCCATCCATGCTGTTGCAAATGGTAAGAATTCCTTCTTTTTTACAGCAGCGTAGTGTTCCACTGTGTAGATGTACCACAGCTTTTTAATCCACTCATCTGCTGATGGTCACTTAGGCTGTTTCCAAATCTTAGCTATGGTGAATGGTGCCACTATGAACATAGGGGTGCATATATCCTTTCTGATTGGTGTTTCTAGTTTATTGGGATATATTCCTAGAAGTGGGATCACTGGGTCAAATGGGAGTTTCATTTTTTATTTTTTGAGGAAACTTCATACTGTTCTCCACAGTGGCTACACCAGTCTGCATTCCCACCAACAGTGCACCAAGGTTCCTTTTTCTCCGCATCCTCACCAGCACTTGTTGTTTGTTGATTTGTTGATGATAGCCAACATTCTGATAGGTGTGAGATGGTACTGCATTGTTTTGATTTGCATCCCTCAGATAATTAGTGACTTTGAGCATGTTTTCATATGTCTCTTGGCTTTCTGAATGTCCTCTTTTGAAAAGTATCTATTTAGGTCCGTTGCACATTTTTTGTTTGGGTTGTTTATCTTCCTTTTGTTAAGTTGCGTGAGTTCCCTGTAAATGTTGGAGATTAAACCCTTATCGGTGATAACATTGGCAAATATGTTCTCCCATGCAGTGGGCTTTCTTGTTGTTTTGTTGATAGTTTCTTTTTCTATGCAAAAACTTTTTTATTTTGTAAGTAGTTCCATTTGATTACTTTCTCTTTAGGTCTCATCTGCCCTATGATTAATTTTAATGAACAATTTTTTACATAT
>NW_005871067.1:9791524-9804105 GCF_000147115.1 Myotis lucifugus | reverse complement strand
TTCCTCTAGTAAGTGATGGCGAACCTTTTGAGCTCGGCGTGTCACCATTTCGAAAAACCCTAACTTAACTCTGGTGCCGTGTCACATATAGAAATTTTTTGATATTTGCAACCATAGTAAAACAAAGACTTATATTTTTGATATTTATTTTATATATTTAAATGCCATTTAACAAAGAAAAATCAACTGAAAAAATGAGTTCGCGGGACACCTCTGACACGCGTGTTATAGGTTCGCCATCACTGCTCTAGTATTTTTATGTTTTCCTGTTTTATGTTTAAGTTCTTTATCCATTTTGAGTTTATTTTTGTGCATGGTGTAAGTTGGTGGTCTAGTTTCATTTTTTTTTGCATGTATCTGTCCAATTTTCCCAACAACATTTATTGAAGAGACTGTCTTCACTCCATTGTATGTTCATACCTCCTTTTTCAAATATTAATTGAACATAGTCTCACTGAGTTTTTTGAACACCCTCATAGTCATTACCTTTAAATTCTTTATCTGACAAAATTGATTGCCTCCCATCTTATTTAGTTTCTTGTGTGGTGATTCATCCTTTTCTTTTGTTTGGAGATTGTTTCTTTGTCTCTCATTTTTGCTCCCCTTGTATTTGTTTGTAATCAAACTGCTATGCCTCCCAGACTTTGTGGGGTCATCTTATGCAGTAGGTGTTCTGTGGGACCCAGTGGTGTAAACTCAGATCTCTTGAGCTACGTGCTCTAGGAAAGCCCCTTGTTTGAGTTGTTTGGGGTTCTCCTGTTGTAATTGGGTCTTAGTCCCATTTATGGGTGGAATCTCCTCTTAGGCTGGCTGATTATGAAGCTCACCCCCGAAAACGTCATGCAAACTGTTGTGGAGGTGAGAGGGTTAACTTGAAATGCAGACAGACAGGGCAGTGGAAAACAAAGGCCTGTGGAACATAGGCAGGGGCAGACATGGCAGTTTGAGCAAGCCTAATCACAGGAACCAACCACGCAGAAATAATAAAATGTTTCTGGACTCAAAATGGAAGGGATGGGAAAACAAGGGAGCGCCTGCAGCAACAAGGTGAATGAAGGCATAGAAACAGAGAAAGCTCAGCATATGAACAGAGAAAGAACATAGAAACAGGGAAAGCTCAGGTCTGTTACTTGGCAAAAACAAATGAAGGATTCAATCAGGTGATGACACGGATGGATATAGAAACAGGTTTGTAGCAAATATATACTCATGGATTACAAGGTTTGAGGTGGGGCATCCCATTATTGCCCCCCCCCCATGAGGGAATTATGAATCTGCTTGTAATACATGTAATACATTTTTCACACTTTTGCTTAAATCTTCTGGTCCTCAGAGCTCATTCTTTGAGACACGACCCCAGGGAAAATTCTCGGCTCACCATTCCAATTATCAGAGGTGCTGACAGAAGAGAACAAAATACAACACCACAAAACATGAAAGAAAATAAATAAAACAAAAATATGCAGAAGACCCTATAACAATAAAAGCAACCACCAGCGAATTAGGAAAGAGAAAAGAGAGCAGGAGTGATAGAAGGAAAGAAAGAAAAAATGTGAGGAGAAAAAAAATGGAGTGGGGGAAGGAATATGAAGAGGCAGAGATGAAATAAAGAAAATAAGAATAATGGATAAGGGAGCAGGGGAAGAAAAATTGTTTAAAATAACAGAGAAAAATTTTTGAAAAAGAAAATAGAGGCGAAAGTAGATAGACCCAAAATAAGAAAAGGAAGTAAATATAAGAAAGCAGGAGAAAAAGAAGAAAAAACTGAATAGGAAAGGAGAAGAGAAAAATTGGATATATGAACAAAATAATAGAAACTAAAATAATAACAAATCAATAAAGCAGATAGATAAGATGAAAAAAGAAAGGTAAGAGGAAAAAAAGAGAAAAAAGTGAAGTGGTATTTATCTCCACTCAATTTAGTGCCTCCTGGGAGCTCCCTTTGATGACTGTGGCTGACTGTTCTGTCTGCCAATTCTGAGCTTCCCGAGAGATACTTAAGTGCTAACCACTGTCAGAAACTGTTCTTTGACTTTCAGTAACCTGCTTGAAGCTCCAAGCAACCTACAGTTTGTCTATCTCCACAGGACTTGGCTGCACATGGGAGGGGCCAAGCTGCCCTCTAAAGTAGGTTTGTTAGCAGCATGGGACCCAGGGCTTCCTCAGATTTCCTGGGTATCACCTCCACCTACGTTTGCTTGCTAACCAGCTGTGAATCTTAATCACTACAAAGTCTGTTTCTGACAGGGCTTTAGGTGAAATCAGGAGTCTAGACCTCTGGGTCTCCTGAGAGGGGAGGAGCCGTTCATATTTCAGGGAAAGTGGTGGGTGTGTTTTCCTGTCCCAGAGCTACTCTTCTGAGAGGGGCCCAGAATATTACGATGCTCTCAGCTGGGCAGAGATCCTCCTATGGGATCAACTTTAATACTGGAGTTTCTATAAGCTCTCCTGTGCAGGGGAGGAAGCACCAGTCAGGTTCCCAGGATAGTGGGGTGGATGGCCCCACCCCCAACCCAGTCACAGATGCTCCCTGAGACTGTTCAAATTCCCAGGCTTGGCCTCTGTGGCTATCTCCTTTGCAGGCTGTGGTAGGCAGGGCTTCTGAGGGTGGGGAAGGCTGTGTTACCTAGGGTAGGTTTTGTTTTTTTAAAATATATTTTTATTGATTTCAGAGAGGAAGGCAAAGAGGGAGAGATATAGAAACATCAATGATGAGAGAGAGAGAGAATCATTGATCGACTACCTCCTGTACATCCCCTACTGGGGTTTGAGCCCGAAACCCCGGCATGTGTCCTTGACTGGAATCGAACCTGGGACCCTTGAGTCCACAGGCCAATACTCTATCCACTGAGCAAAACCAGCTAGGGCCCTAGGGTGAGTTTTTATCCTTTTCCTTAACTGGGGCTACTGGGAGTGCCTCGTTTCTCTCAGGAAAAAATGACCATTTCGGTTTGGGGGAGGTAAGACCAAATGCAGGACTCCCAGATGCTGCTTTTCCACATCTCCCCCCTATGCTTCTCACCCCAGCCTCTCCTTAGGCACCTCAAATCTGCACCATCCTCTCTGCACCAAAGCCTCGAATAAATAGCTGCAAATGAAAAGCCCATGTTCTGGGTTTAAAACAACAACAACAACAAAAACATAAACTGAGGCTTTCTCTCCAACAGGCTCTTGTCTACCCGCTCCAGACTATCTGGCACCAGAGTGAGGAGGGCTCCACAGGCTGGGAAACTTGTGGCTGGGTGTTACATGGGAAACTGGTCTTGGCTCTGGTGCTCTGGGCTGTGGAGCCTAGCCTGGTTCCAGAACTCTATCTTCTGAGGGAAAAGACCCCCCTCATACAGATCCCTCCTCACTCTTTTTTTAAAAATATATATTTTTATTGATTTTAGAGAGGAAGGGAGAGGGAGAGAGAGATAGAAACATCAATGATGAGAAAGAATCATTGACTGACTGCATCCTGCACACCCCCTACTGGGGATTGAGCTCGCAGCCTGAGCATGTGTCCTTGACTGGAATCGAACCCGGGACCCTTGAGTCCACAGGCCAATGTTCTAGCCACTGAGCCAAACCGGCTAGGGCCCTCCTCACTCTTGACCTGCTGCCTATGGAAGGGTGCGACCTCACCCTTCCTAGCAATCTCCATGTTCTTCTATGATATAGGTCTCTTCCTCACCTGGACCTCAGTTGATAATTTCAGGTGTATGCTCCCCACTTTAGTTTTATTTCCAGTCTGGTCCTGGGAAAAAGTGAAAAAAGGTCTGCCTATTTGGCCACCATTTTCTCTCCCCTCTAATTTTTACAGCCAGAAATTATGGGCCTTCCCTTCCTGGTGTGTGGCTGGGACCCCTTGCTCCTCAGGGGGATCCTCTGCAGCTGAGATATCCCTCCTGATTTTTATCTTCCATACATGGGTTTGGGACCAGCCTGTTTAGCATCTCCACCCCTCCTACCAGTCTCCAGACTCTTCTTTACTTTCCTACTTGTAGGACTTCCATTCAGCCATATTTCTAGCATTTCTGAATTATGGTTGTTTGGTAGTTCAGTTGTAATTTCTATGTGGTCTAGAATTTTAGTATAAAAATGGCTAAGTGAAAAATTATAAATGACACAAATTACCTAATTATTTTTCCTTTCTCTGAGGTTTAAATAGATATGATTATAATTTTTCTACATACAAAAGAAATAAAACAAAGAATAAGTGATTCAGTGACACTTTAAAAACTGGAATCTGAAGTAGTGTTTTATTGGGACACTCCATGTGCAGAGGTTTAGTGTCAATAAGGAGCACTTGTTTCCAACTTCAAAGTAAGCCCCCTTACCTTCTTTTGGAAGGTTGAAAGGTGCAGCAACTTCCTGCTTTCCTGCCATTATTATCGTCTTCAAACACATCTTAGATGAGCTCTACTTGGAGAATCCACTCTTCAAAGGAACCAGAAGCACAGAGAGGCTTAAAATATCACTCAACAGAAACATAATAATGCTTTGACAAGGTTGTGTCATTTGATCATTATTTCTTTCATAAGCACCACTAAGTACCTCTTTGGCCAAGTGTCAGATTTAGCAAACAATGTGTAATTCAGATCTCCACTGAGACTGGCAGGAATGATCACTTACTAATCAAGATAGTGGCAGAATGAGAAAGCAAAGCACTTTGGCCTTCAGATCCACCTGTTATCAGTCATACAGCACGGGTGGAGTTGATTCTAACCACTGCAGCCTGTATATCCCATATCCAAAAATATGGAAGTAACTCATCCAGGGTGCTATACCTAATGTCATAAGTATCAATGGTCTTTCTTAACAGAATATTGACTGAGTTTAATAAAAATCAGAACAATAGTTAAAAAGTAGCAGCTGCCTAATTGTTAGTGAGCAGTTGGTAGCCTTTCAATGATCTTAAAACATCCCTGGAGGAAAAGAAACCATACCCCAAGCACCTCTAGTTTGTCAGGCATTGCACTAGACTCTTTATCTAAAGGTTTTTTGCTTTCATTTTTGATAACCCTATTCATTTAGTAACATTATGCCTAATTCACAGATTGAAAAAACTGAAGCACAGAAAATTATATAACACTAAAGGCCTGGTTCACAAAAATTTGTGCACTGGGGGGTCCCTCAGCCCGGCCTGTGCCCTCTCGCAGTCTGGGACCCCTCGGGGGATGTCCACCTACTGGCTTAGGCCCACTCACCGGGGGATTGAGCCTAGCTGGCAGTCAGACATCCTTCTGGCAGCCTGGGAGCCCTCGGGGGATGTCCACTTGCCAGCGGGGAGCAGGCCTAAGCTGCAGTCAGACATCCTTACTGCTGCTGAGGAGGCGAGAGAGGCTCCCGCCACCACTGCTGTGCTGGCAGACGTCAGTCTGGCTTTGTGGCTGAGCAGAGCTCCCCCTGTGGGAGCGCACTGACCACCAGGGGGCAGCTCCTGCATTGAGCGTCTGCCCCCTGGTGGTCAGTGTGTGTCATAGTGACCAGTCATTCCCAGTTGTTCTGCTGTTAGGGTCAATTTGCATATTACCCTTTTATTATATAGGATAGAGGCCTGGTGCATGGGTGGGGGCCAGCTGGTTTGCCCTGAAGGGTGTCCCGGATCAGGGTGGGGGTCCCGCTGGGGTGCCTGGCCAGCCTGGGTGAGAAGCTGAGGGACGTTTTCAGGCTGGCCACACCCCCTTCAGGGTGGGGGTCCCCAATGGGGTGCCTGGCCAGCCTGAGTGAGGGGTTGATGGATGTTTGCAGGCTGGTCAAGCCCCCCAGTGGGGACCCTCACCCTGTGGGGATGTGGCCAGCCTGGGTGAGGGGCTGAGGGTCGTTTTCAGGCTGCCCACAGCCCCTTCAGGGTGGGGGTGTCCCACTGGGGTGCCTGGCCAGCCTGGGTGAGGGGCTGATGGCCGTTTTCAGGCTGGCCATGCCCCCCGGCGACCCAATCTTCCAGCCTCTCCTTTTTTTCTTTTTCTTTTTTCACCACCTCCTTGAGTGGAGGCCAAGGTGGGCTGGAAGCAGGTATCTGGGATTTATTTATCTTCTATAATTGAAACTTTGTAGCCTTGAGTGGAGCCCAGGGCCAGCCAGGACAGGCAGAAAGCTTGGCCTCCTCCATCGCTGGGGGCAACCCAAGCCTCCTGCTCACTCCAGCTCCGTGGCCGCCGCCATCTTAGTTGGGTTAATTTGAATACTCACTCCTGATTGGCTGGTGGGTGTAGCAGAGTGGTGAAGTGATGGTTAATTTGCATCTTTCTCTTTTATTAGTGTATATTTTCAAAATCTTTTTTTTTAATTTTTTTTATTGCTTAAAGTATTACAAAGAGTATTACATATGTGTCCTTTTTTTCTCCCCGCCCTTGACAATCCCCTGGCCTCCCCTACCCCCCAGTATCTTATGTCCATTGGTTATGCTCATATGCATGCATACAAGTCCTTCAGTTGATCTCTTACCCCCCTCCCTCCTGCCCCCCAACTCTCCCCAGCCTTCCCGCTGCAGTTTGACCATCTGTTTGAGGCAGCTCTGCCTCTGTATCTATTATTGTTCAAAAGTTTATAATGGTCTCTATTATCCATGAATGAGTGAGATCATGTGGTATTTTTCCTTCATTGACTGGCTTATTTCACTTAGCATAATGCTCTCCAGCTCCATCCATGCCGTTGCAAATGGTAAGAGTTCCTTCTTTTTTACAGCAGCATAGTATTCCATCGTGTAGATGTATCACAGTTTTCTAATCCATTCATCTACTGATGGGCACTTAGGCTGTTTCCAGATCTTATTTTCAAAATCTTATGATTGGAAAGAATCACAGCTAAGATTTGAACTCAAGAATCTAATTCCCTTTCCACTAGCGAACACATTACTAGTTTATTTGTGGCCTTAATATTTTTAGATCTTATAAATCCCTTTTGACTTAACCTAGCTTAATTTTTACATCCATATAACCCACACTCTAAACAGATCAGTATTTATGTCACCCAGAAAGTTCCCTCTTCTCTCTATGTATAAAAATAGTTACTAATCATTATAGATGTTTTTAGTTACATATATTAATTTTGTAACCTGCAATACCAAGTATACAGGACATCCTCTCTGCTCAAAGAGAATGGTGTTTAAATACATACACAAGCACCCAGCCGGCATGGCTGAGTGGTTGAGCATTGACCTATGAACCAGGAGGTCACCATTCGAATCCCAGGCAGGACACATGCCTGAGCTGCGGGCTCGATCCCCAGTGTGGGGTGTGCAGGAGGCAGTTGATCAATGATTCTCTTTCATCATTGATGTTTTTATCTCTCTCTCCCTCTCCCTCTCTGAAATCAATAAAAGTATATTTTAAAAATAAAAATAAAAAATAAATACATATACAAGCAATACATAAGATAATACTTTAAATTCTATAATAACAGTTTTTCTGTAAATACTATAGCAATTTTATCATGGAATAGGTACTAAAATATCATCACTAAAAGCATTTATTAAGAATTTTTATCAGAGAAAGAATACACATAACTATATATTAATTAAGCACAACTCAAAATTAAATTAACACCAAATTGGAATTCTATATAATAGATCAATGCTATCACAGTCTTTATAAGTGCAACATAGAAGAAATGAGATTTCAGCAGTGTTAAATAAAGAAGAAAATATAGGGAATTTAGGAAGACATCTGGAAATATGGAGGAAGAAGCATATATATGTGTCACCTGCATGTATATGTGTGTATTTGTGTGTGTATGTGTTTGTTTATGTGTGTTAGGACCAAATTAAAGATGGAAAAAATTGTTATTTGTAAAACATGGACATTATTAATTGCTTAATAAAATTCATGCTTACATAAATTGTACTAGACCATAGTATCCATTGAGTGACTACTGAGTAAGAATGTCATGAATTTCTAAAATCCCTGAAACACACAGATTTCAAATGTGTTGTGGTACAAGTGCCATTGGTTTAGAAGATTTTTGTCCTGACTTTTGTAATATGGTTAGCTGACACTGATTGTGGGTTACTATTTTGACCTTTTGCCCTTGTAATATTCTTACCACTGATAAAAACAATCATGCTTACCACTGATAGATATAACAATGCAAAAATCCAAGATGATGGCAGGGTAGGTAGAAGGTACACTTACCTCCTTCCCTAACCAAGCTGAAATTACAACTAAAATAAAGAAAATCACCCTCTCCAGTTTGGATCAGTGGTTGGAGCAGTGACTGAAGGATCACAGATTCTATTCTGGCCAAGGGCACATACTTCCATTGAAGGCTCAATCCCTGGCACTGGTCGGGGCATGTGCGTAAGGCAACCAATTGATATGTTTCTCTCACATCCATATTTCTCTCTCCCTGTCTCTCCCCCTCCCTTCCACTCTCTCTCTCTGAAATTAAATGGACTAGATGACTTTATAGGTGAGTTTTACCCAACATTCAATGAAGAATTAATACCAATCCTCAAAATATTCAAAAAATTTCAAGAGGAAGGAAGACTTCCAAGCTTTTTTAACATGGCCTGCATTATCCTAATTCCAAACCAGATAAAGACACTACAAAGAAAGAAAATTATAGCCCAATATACCAGATGAACATAATGCTAAAATCCTCAACAAAATACTAGCAAATAGAATCCAGCAATACATTAAAAATTATATACCATGATCAAGTGGGATTTATTCCAGAGATGCAAAGCTGATACAGTATTCACAAATCAATAAAGGTGATACACCACAAAAACAAAATTAAGGATCGTATGATCATATCAATAGACGCAGAAAAAACATTCAACAAAATCCAGAACCCATTTATGATAAAAACTCTCAGCAAAGTGAGACTAGAGGAACATACCTCAATGTAATAAATGCTATATATGACAAAGCTACAGCCAACATCATATTGAAGGGGCAAAAACTGAAAGCATTTTCCTTAATATTGGGAACAAGACAGGGATGTCTGCTTTCACTACTCTTATTCTACATAGTACTATAAGTCCTAGTCACAGTGATCAAACAAAAAGAAATAAAAGGTATCAAATTGGAAAGGAGGAAGTAAAACTGTCATTCACAGACATGATATTGTACATAGAAAATCCTAAAGAATCCACCAAAATGGCTAGATTTAATAAATAAATTCAGTAAAGTTGTAGGATACAAAATTAACACATGGAATTCAATGGTATTTTTATACACCAATAATGAACCCTCAGAAAAAGAAACTAAGAAAACAATCCCATTTACCGTTAGAACAAAAATATAAGATACCTGCCAATAAACTTAACCAAGGAGGTAAAAGACCTGTACTGGAAAAACTATAGGACATTGAAAAAGGAAATAGAGGAAGAGGCAAAAAATATGGAAGTATATACTGTGATTATGGATTGGAGGAATTAACATCATTAAGTGTCCATACCAGAGCAATCTACATATTCAATGTAATTCCTATTAAAATACCAATGACATATTTCACAGATCTAGAACAAATATTCCAAAAATTTCTATAGAATCAAAAAAGACCCTGAATAGCCACAGAAATCTCAAGAAAGAAGAATAAAATTCGAGGGATCGCAGTACCAGATATCAACCTATACTACAAAGCTGTTGTAGCCAATACTGCCTGGTATTAGCACACAAACAGGCATATAGACCAATGGAACAGAGACCCCAGAAATTGACCCATGCCAATATGGCCAATTAATATTTTCCAAAGGAGGTAAGAACATACAATGGAGTAATGATAGTCTCTTCAATAATTGGTGTTCTGGAAACTAAACATGTGCATGCAAAAAAAAAAAAATTAAACTAAACTAAACTACCAACTTACATCATACACAATAATAAACTCAAAATGGATAAAAGACTTAAATGTAAGTCATAAAACCATAAAAACCCTAGACAAAAATATAGGCAATGCCCGGTCCACATATCTCAGTGGTTGAGCATCGACCTATGAACCAGGAGGTCATGGATTCCATTCCTGGTCAGGGCACATACCTAGGTTGCAGGCTCAATCCCCAGTGGGGGATATGAAGGAAGAAACCAATCAATTATTCTCTCTCATCACTGATGTCTCTATCTCTCTCTCTCCCTCTCCTTTTCTCTCTGAAATCAATGAAAATATATTTTAAAAATATACATGGGCAGGAAAATTTCAGACATCTCACATAGCAGTATTTTTACCATACATCGCTGAGGGCAAGAGAAACAAACAAAATAATTAACAAATGGGACTACATCAAACTGAAATCTTCTGCACAGCAAAAAAAAAAAACCATTAACAAATTGAAAAGGGAACCTACTGTATCAGAAAACATATTTACCAATGATACATCTAATAAGGTTTTAATTTCCAAAATATATAAAAAGTTATACACCTCGACAACAGGAAGACAAACAATCCAATTAAAAAATGGGCAAAGGACCTGAATAGACACTTCTCCAAAGAGGACATGCAGATGGCCAATAGACACATGAAAAAATCTTCAGTATCACTAATCATCAGAGAGATTCAAATTAAAACCACAATGGGTATTACCTCACACCTCACAGAATAGGTACCATCAATAAATCAACAAACAAGTGCTGGTGAGAATGTGGAGAAAAGTGTACTAGAGATCCCTAGTGCACTGCTGGTGGGAATGCAGACTGGTACAGTCACTGTGGAAAACAGTATTGGCAGTTTTCAAAAAATTAATGGATCTGCCAGTTGACCCAGTGTCCCGCTTCTGGAAATATATCCTAAGAGTTCTGGAACACCAATCAGAAAGAATATATGCAACCCTATGTTCATAGCAGCACAATTTACAGTAGCTAAGATCTGGAAACAGCCCAAGTGCCCATCAGTAGATGAGTGAATAAAAAAAGCTGTGTACATTTACTAGTACACCATGAAATACTATGTAGTAGTAAAAAAGAGGAACCTGCTACCCTTTGGGACAGCATGGAGGGACTTGGAAAGTATTATGCTAAGCAAGATAAGCCAGTCAGAGAAAGACAAGTATTACATGATCTTAATCATATGTGGAAACTATTGAACATAATAAACTGATGAACAAAATATTAACAGAGGTATGGATGCATGGAACAAAGTAACAGGTCTGAGTGGATGTAGGGGTAGGAGGAAGGGGACAGGAAGAGATTAACCGAAGAACATATATGCATATATGGACAACCCAGGGACACAGACAATAGCATGGGGAAGGCTTTGGGTGGAGCAGGGATTGGGTGGAGGGGAGTAAAAATGGAGAAATTGGGAGCCATCTGCAATACTGTCAACAATAAAATAAAAATCAGGATTCAATAAATAGTTGAATATACATGTGATCCATTTATTCTTATTATCTTCATATTCTCACAATTTTGATTAGCTTTATTGTGATTTCCACATGGTACTAATATAGGTCCTTCTATAATATAAACTTCTCAAAAAAAGTTTTCCACAACCTAAGCAATAAAAATTATATATAATGCTCTGGCCTGGTGGCTCAGTTTATTTGAATGTCACCTCATACATCAAAAGGCTGCAGGTCTAGCATTGAACAGACTGTCAAACTACAGCAGGAAGGCAGGGGAGGGTGTGGGTGTGTGTGCGTTGGGGGGGGGGGGCGGTAAGAGATCAACTGAAGGACTTGTATGCATGAATATAAGCATAACCAATGGACACAAGACACTGGGGGATAGGGGAGGCCGGGGGAAGGTCAAGGGGGGAAAAAAGGAGACATATGTAATACTCTTTGTAAGACTTTAAGCAATAAAAAAAATTTTTTTTTTAAAAAGCTGCAGGTCTGATTCCTGGTCAGAGCACAAACTAGTAGGTTTCGGGTTCCATCCCCAGTCAGGGTGTGAACCAGAGGTAAATGATCAGTGTTTCTCTCACATTGACATTGATGTTCTCTCTATAATAATAATAATAATAATAATAATAATAATAATAATAGATATATATCTACACTAATAAAAGAGAAACATGGTAATTAGTGTACGACCACTACCCTTCCCATTGGCTAATCAGCATATCCTTATGCAAATTAACTGTCAGCCAAGATGGCGGCCGGCAGCCAGGCAGCTGGAAGCGAACATGAGGCTTGCTTGCTGCAGTGACTGCAGACTCCAACGTTCCCCGCCTGCCTTGCCTGCCTCTGAGCTGGCAGTTTGAAACATTCTAACAAATATAGGCCGGGATCTCAGAGCTGGAGTTATACATTGTTTCGATTATAGAACCGAAACAAACCAGATACCTGCTCTCAGAGCTAGAGCCAGAGCTAAAGCTGGCCCAGAATAAAATAAAAAAAAGGAGAGGTTGGGAGCTTCAATCAACAACCGCCAGCCTGAAAGCAGCCCTCAGCCCCTCACCCAGACTGGCGAGGCACCCCAGTGGGGACCCCCACCCTGAAGGGTGTGTGACCAGCTGCAAACAGCCATCATCCCCTCATCCAGGCTGGCCAGGCACCCCAGTGGGGACCCCAACCCTGATCCAGGACACCCTTCAGGGCAAACCAGCCGGCCCCCAGGCCTCTATCCTATATAGTAAAAGGGTAATATGCCTCCCAGCACTGGGATCAGTGGAGCCACGA
The DNA here is from genome assembly GCF_000147115.1 of Myotis lucifugus. NCBI lineage: Eukaryota > Metazoa > Chordata > Mammalia > Chiroptera > Vespertilionidae > Myotis > Myotis lucifugus. The sequence continues at coordinate 9,791,558 of NW_005871067.1, read as the reverse complement.
GGCCTCCCGGCACCGGGATCAGCGTGACAGGGGG
>NW_005871067.1:9782349-9791355 GCF_000147115.1 Myotis lucifugus | reverse complement strand
TCTGTGCGTGACAGGGTGGGCAGCACCTCCCCATCGACCCTGCCTTGAGTGTGATAGGGGGCGGTGCCCCAACCCCCCAATCAGCCATACCCTGAGCGTGACTGAGGGTGGCATCGCAACCTCCCAATCCGCCCTGCTCTGTGCATGACAGGGGGCGGCGCCCCAACTCCCCAATCAGCCCTGCTCTGAGCCCGACCAGGGGCTGCACCTAGGGATTGGGCCTGCCCTCTGCTACCCGGGAGCAGGCCTAAGCCAGCAGGTCATTATCTCCCGAGGGGTCCCAGACTGCGAGAGGGCACAGGCCGGGCTGAGGGCCCCCCTCCCCCCCCCCCCGAGTGCACAAATTTTTGTGCACTGGGCCTCTAGTATATATATAATAGAAATGGAAGTAACAGCCATAGAAACAAAAGTGTGAGACTGTCTTACAAAAAAATTGTATAAATTGAATTTATAAGGTCATTTATCAAGTCATGGTTGTTGTTGTTATGAATGGCAATTGCACTAAAGTTCTGCTGTTCTGGATAAACAAAAACTTTCTTGAGAACAAGAAAAGTGCTCCTTTGAGGCCACAGTTGCAAGGACAGCTTCTTTCATTGTTCATCTTTACTTCTGATCCAAGTCAGTCTCACCCTAGACAAACTGCCTCCACAGCCTCTTGCACCTGGATGTGAATGCTTCAGTCTTGGTAGCTGAGGTCAGGGTGGGAATTCACAAGAACACAATCAATACCAATAAGGTAAACATAACTTTATTCTTAATTATAAATTAGAACTTCTTTAAAATAGTTCCATCTATTTATATTCTGAAGTGTTTTAAGGAAAATAATTTTAAGCTCCATAGAGAAGCTCAAACATGCACAAGCTATAAAAGATTACTGTTCATAATTCTCTAGGGTTGGAAGTAATGGGGCACAGTAAATTTTGCTTCTATTAACTAGTGACTTACAGTCCAGTAAATGTCCTTTTTTTCATAGAAGGCTATGGTTTCTAATTATTAATCATTCTCTAATTATTAAATCCAATGACTGGTACTCATTTTGCATTATGTGTGAGCCCACTAAACCACTCCATTTTCCCTCTGCTTCTGACCACTCTTTTCTCATTCAACCCATACCTTTACAACTGGTTTTTTAAATTTCTTTATTGATTAAGTTATTACATATGTGTCCTTATCCCCACATTACCCCCCCACCCACCCTGTACTCCATTTCTCAGAGGTCTTCTATTCATTCTCTTGGCCTCAACAGGCTCCTTCCTATAGAATGAATTTCCAAATCCACATTTTTATCCTCGACTTTGCCCTGAGTGCCACTAGTGGACATTTCTCCCTTGTCACTTAAAATTCAAAAAAAATTCTATGTATTTGAAATTGAACTTCTCAGCCTAGGCTCATTACTTTGTCTACAAAGTACACAAGTGGCTTTCCTTCTGTAATTAAAAAAAAAATTGTTTGTGGTAGCATCTTTTTCCATGTCATTTATACATATTTTGTTCATTTATTAATTTTTATTGATTCTTCATCTTATTATATTGAGCCATATGAAGTTTTGATTTATGCATGTCAAAAAAGTCAAATTCAGTAATTTTGGTAATCAGTAATATGATTCATTTTGTACATAAAAATTCAAGTCCTTTTAATATCAAATTACTCCAGTAGCCTCTTGTTTTCTGCACTTCCATTTCTCTACCTACAGCTCATTCTGAAGGACATCAACTTATTAATCATTCTGAAATATTCATCTATTCAAACTTCCTATTATCTAAAGTGAAAAGACTAAATTCATTCACATTTTATTCATGACCTTAAACAACCTGCTCCAAAACATAACTTTAAAGTCTCTTAGTCCTACTTACATTCATATTGTCTTTGTTCCAATTGAACTGGTGTAATTATCATCTTTCCTCTTTATTCAGAGAACTCTCTTTTTTCTCTTCAGAAATCCTCCTGCCTGTAGACTTCTTCACACATTAAACTTACATAGCCTAGGGACATTTCCAATATCATTCACTTTACTTTTAATTATTTTTACTCATGATTGGCCCTTCTATGTTGTTTAAATGTCTTGAAAGTACAAATTCTATTTCATGCCTTTTTATTTCTTCATTAAAAGAGTATAAAACCTTATATGTGATAAGTGATCAAAAATAGTTACTGTTTCGAACCACTTCAAAAATACAGCTAAAAGACAAAATGGACATCGTCCAGGACCACAGAAAGGCTGGCTGAGTGGAAATTCTACAACTAGAAGGAAAGAGAAAAGCCCACTGAGACTCAGAGGAGGTGCAGAAGTAAAGTGCAGAGGTACGGAGGCGCACGTGGAAAGGGCTGGCAACTGAGGATGCGGTTGTTTTTTTCAATCAGGAGGGAGACACAAGCTCCCAACTGCTCTGAACTCCAGTTCTGGGTGAGTCTCTGGGGACCCAGACTCATACGGGGAGAAACTGGACTGTCTGACATCGGGCAGAACTCGAGGGCAGCTTTCTCTCAGAGGTGCTTGCAGACCGGGACACCGAGACCCGGGGCCTCTTAGGGCAGGGCTTAGGATCAGCCATAGCTGTTTGCTCCACCCTGTTGATTCCCTGAGACCCCGCCCCACCCAAGCTGTGTGCAGAGGCATTTGCATATGAATGGCCTGGCCCTTTGCAATCTGAAATTACCTAACAAATTGCAGCTGGGTCAGAGAGACCCAGAACAACCAAAAGAAGGCCCAAGGCCCCACAGCAGCTTGCATTACTTCACAGCTGGGCCTCATCTAGGCACCTCCAAACCCCAAACAAGGAAGAGGAATCTGCAGATCTCTCCATAGCTCCTGCTGGGTAGCCTCAGACAGAGGCTAAATTAGCCACTCCTTAGAGATCCAAGAGCCAGTGTACCCAGTGGTCAGAGTGGGACCATCCAGATTACAACTCCTCAGATCCATAAGGGACACACTCAGGGGGCAGACTCAGTGAGCACCAAAGCCCCACTGAAGCAAGTCTTTCCCCAGAAGGGTGTCTCCAGCACAGAAGTTCTCCCACTGTAGACACAGCTGATTCTCACAGCAAATTGGCCTGGAGGTCAATTCCTCCCAGTGATACCAACAACAATCAAGGCTTAACTACAACAAGACTATGCACACAGCCCACAAAGGGGTGCACCAAGAGTGTCCACCTCAGGTAATTGGGGAGGCTGAGCCACTGGGCCCTATAGGACACCTAGCACAGAAAGCCACTCTATCAACAAAGGGAAGCATAAAAAATGTGGAGACAAAGAAACAGGTCACAAATGACAGAAATGGAGGAAAGCAAACTACTGGATATAGAGTTCACAACCACACTTATAAGGTTTTTCAAGAATTTTCTGGAAACCACCGATAAATTTAGTGAGACCCTCAATAAATCTAGTGAGACCCTCGAGGTTATGAAAAAGGACCAACTAGAAATTAAGCATACACTGACTGAAATAAAGAATATTATACAGACTCCCAACAGCAGACTAGAGGATCACAAGAATCACGTCAAAGATTTGAAATATGAAGAAGCAAAAAACACCCAACTGGAAAATCAAAAAGAAAAAAGACTCCAAAAATATGAAGATAGTGTAAGGAGCCTCTGGGACAACTTCAAGCGTACCAACATCTGAATTATGGGGGTGCCAGAAGAAGAGAGAGAGCAAGATATTGAAAACCTATTAGAAGAAATAATGACAGAAAACTTCCCCTACCTGGTGAAAGAAATAGACTTACAAGTCCAGGAAGCGCAGAGAACCCCAAACAAAAGGAATCCAAAGAGGAACACACCAAGACACACCATAATTAAAATGCCAAGAGCAAAAGACAAAGAGAGAATCTTAAAAGCAGCAAGAAAAAAACAGTCAGTTACCTACAAGGGAGTACCCATACGACTGTCAGCTGATTTCTCAACAGAAACGTTGCAGGCCAGAAGGGAGTGGCAAGAAATATTCAAAGTGATGAATAGCAAGAACCTACAACCAAGATTACTTTATCCAGCAAAGCTATCATTCAGAATTGAAGGTCAGATAAAGAGCTTCACAGATAAGGAAAAGCTAAAGGAGTTCATCACCACCAAACCAATATTATATGAAATGCTGAAAGGTATCCTTTAAGAAGAGGAAGAAGAAGAAAAAGGTAAAGATACAAATTATGAACAACAAATACACATCTATCAACAAGTGAATCTAAAAATCAAGTGAATAAATAATCTGATGAACAGAATAAACTGGTGAATATAATAGAATCAGGGAAATAGAAAGGGAGTGGACTGACTATTCTCAGGGGGGAAAGGGGTGTGGAGCGTGCGGGAAGAGACTGGACAAAAGTCATACACCTATGGATGAGGACAGTGGGTGGGGGGGGGTAAGGGCAGAGGGTGGGGTGGGAACCGGGTGGAGCGGAACTATGAGGGGAAAAAAGAGGAACAACTGTAATAATCTGAACAATAAATATTTAATTAAAAAAATAGTTACTGCTCCTTTTAGTGATTTTTTGAAAATTGTCTGAGTTCTCTTCCAGATACCATAATTTAATCTACTCTTTTTGAAGGTATAATTGGAATACAAGATCACATTAGTTTCAGGTGTACAACATAGTGATTGACCCTTTTACTATTATACTAGAGGCCCTGGTGCATGGATTCATGCACCTGTGGGGGTCCCTTGGCCTGGCCTGCGTCCTCTTGCAATCCAGGACTCCTCGGGAGATGTCGGACTGCCAGTTTCAGCCCAATCCCCGCAGGCCAGGCCAAGGGACCCCACCAGGCCTCTAGTATGCATTGGTTAATCTCTTTCTGCCCTCCCCCCTTCCCTCTGAGATTCCATAAGACTGTCAGCTGATTTCTCAGCAGAAATACTTCTGGCCAGAACAGATTGGAATGAAATATTCAAAGTAATTAAAGCAAGGGCCTACAATGAAGACTACTTTACCCAGTAAGGCTATTATTTAAAATGAAGGAGAAATAGAAAGCTTTTAAACAAGAAAAAGCAAAAGGAATTTGTTACCACCAAACCAGCATTACAAAAAAATATATTGATTACCTATAAATACTCACTTTAAATGTAAATGGCTTAAGTGCTCCAAACAAAAGACAGGATAGCTGAATGGATAAAATAAAAGTCCCATATATATACTGTCTACAAGAGACCTACCTCAGAAAGAAAAATACACACAGACTAAAAGTAAAGGGATGGAGAAAAATATTTTATGCAAATAGAAAGGAAAAAAAGCTGGGATGGTAATAATTTTATCTTATAAAATAGACTTTAAAAAAAGGACTATAGCAAGAGAAAAAGAAGGATACTATCTAATGATAAAGGGAGCACTGCAGCAAGAAGATATTACCCTTGCAAACATTTATGCGCCCATTATAAGAGCCCCTAAATATATAAACCAAATCTCAATGGAAATAAAGGGAGATATTGACAGTAAAACTGACATAGTAGGGGATTTAAAGTTCCCAATGACATCAATGGACAGATCTTCCAGAAAGAAAATCAACAAGAAAATGGTGGCCTTAAATGTCACACTAGGTCAAATGAATTTAATAAATATCTTCAGAGCATTTCACCCCAGAGAAAAAGAATATACATTCTTTTCAAGAGCACATGCACTTTTTTTTCTAGGATAAACCATATGTTTAGGAAACAAAACAAGTTTCAATAAATTTAAGAAGATTGAAGTTATATCAAGCATCTTCTTTGACCTTATGGTATCTACACTAATAAAAGACAAAGATGCTAATTGACTGTACCTTCACTACACCCTAAGCCACGCCAACCAGCCAATCAGTGTGAATATATGCAAATTAACCCAACCAAGATGGAGGCCGGCAGCCACCGAGCTGGAGCAAGCAGGAGGCTTGGTTGCCCCGGCGATGGAGGAAGCCAAGCTTCCCGCCTCCCCTGAGCCGGCTGTGGCCTCCACTCATGGCAACAAAGTTTCAATTATAGAAGAAAAATAAATCCCAGATACCTGCTTCCAGCCAGCCTCCACTGGGAGCTTGGGTGGCTGGGGGCCGTGGCCAGCCTGCAAACAGCCATCAGCCCCTCACCCAGGTTGGCCACACCCTCATGGGGTAAGGGTCCCCCTGGGGGCTTAGCAAGCCTGAAAACGGCCCTCAGCCCCTCACACAGATTGGCCAGGCACCCCAGCAGGACCCCCTACCCTGAAGGGGCTGTGGCCAACCTGCAAACAGCCATCAGCCCCTCACCCAGGCTGGCCAGGCACTCCTATATAATAAAAGGGTAATATGCAAATTGACCCTAACAGCAGAACAACTGGGAATGACTAGTCACTATGACACACACAGACCACCAAGGGGCAGATGCTCAATGCAGGAGCTGCCCCCTGTTGGTCAGTGCATTCCCACAGGAGGAGCTCTGCTCAGCCATAAGCCAGGCTAACGGCTGCCAGTACGGCAGTGGTGGTGGGAGCCTCTCCCGCCTCCTCAGCAGCGCTAAGGATGTCCGACTGCAGCTTAGGCCTGCTCCCCACTGGCAAGTGGACATCCCCTGAGGGCTCCCGGGCTGGCAGAGGGATGTCTGACTGCCAGCTTAGGCCCAATCCCCTGGGGAACGGGCCTAAGCCAGCAGGTGGTCATCCCCCGAGGGGTCCCAGACTGCGAGAGGGCACTGGCCGGGCTGAGGGACCCCCCCTCCCGAGGGCACAAATTTTTGTGCACCAGGCCTCTAGTAATAATATAAAACTAGAAATCAATCACCGGAAAAACCTAAAAAAACACCCAAAGACATGAAGGCTAAATAACATGTTACTAAACTATGAATGAGCTAACAATGTAATAAAGGAAGAAATCAAAAGATACCTTAAAACAAATGAAAATGAGAACACAACAACCCAAAATCTATGGAGCACAGCAAAAGCATTCATGAGAGGAAAATTTATAGCATTACAGAACTATCTAGAAACAAAACAAAACAACACAAGAAAATTCTCAAATAAACAATTCAACTTTACACTAAAGGAACTTGAAAAAGAACAACAAACAAAGCCTAAAGTGAGTATAAGGAAGAAAATTGTTAGGTCGAAGGGAAGTCCAGGAGCCGATGCATACAACCGCGAGGCAGATGGTGACGCAGATACTGGTCCCTTCCTGGAACCCATAACAGACCAGTGCACCAGGCAGATGGTGACGCAGATACTGCTTCCTTCCTGGAACATCCTGCCTGCGTCGGAAACTCCCACAGCTCATGCTCCCACGCTGCCCTTGGACCCATGAACCTTGCCTGGGAGTGCAGATTAAAGTTCCTCCTTTTTGACTTGCCTGGCTCTCTGACCTTGTCTCCTGTGCCGCGAACCTTACAAAAATAATAAAGATCAGAGCAGAAATAAACAAAATTGAATCTAAAAATCCAATATAAAGGATCAATGAAACCGAGCAGTGGTTCTTTCTAAAGATAAACAAGATTGGCAAACCTTTAATCATACTAACCAAGAAAAAAAGAGAGAGGACCTAAATACATAAAATCAGTCATGAAAGAAGAAAATAACAACTGACACCAAAGAAATACAAAAGATTGCATGAAAATATTACAAAACTATATGCCAATAAATTGTACAATCTGGAAGAAATTGATAAATTCCTAGAAACATTCAATCTTTCAAAACTAAATGAGGAAGAATCTGAAACTTTGAGTAGACAGACTACAACTGGTGAAATTGAAGCAGAAATTTTTTTTAAAAAAACCCCCAAACAAACAAATGTCCTGGACCAGATGGCTTCACAGATGAATTTTACCAAACGCTAAAAGAAGAACACACACCTATCCTTCCCAAATTATTACAAAAATTTCAAAAAGGGAGAAGACTTCCAGCTTATTTTACAAGGCCAACATTATCCTAATTCTAAAACCAGATAAAGACATTACAGAGAAGGAAAAATATAGGCCAAAATTCCCAACAAAATATTAGCAATCTGAATTCAATAATACATTTAAAAGGTCATAAACCATGATCAAGTGGAATTTATTGCTAAGATGCAAAGTTGTTACAATATCCACAAATCAATTAATGTGATATACCACATAAACAAAATAAGGATAAAAGGATATAATCACATCAATTGGTGCAGAAAAAGCATTAGATGTAATCCAATTTATGATAAAAACTCTCAGCAAAGTGGAAATAGAGGGAACATACCTCAACATAATAAAGGCCATAGATGAAAAACCCACAGCCAGCATTAATGCAAAAACTAAAAGTATTTCCCCTGGTTCAGGAACAAGACAGGGATGTCCAATTTTACCACTCTTATTCAACACAGTACTGGAAGTTATAACTATAGCAATCAATCAAAAAGAAGAAATAAAAGTCATCCAAATAGGAAATGAAGAGGTAAAACTATTATATTTTTAGATGACATGATACTGTATAGAGAAAACCCTTAAGATTCCATCAAAAACTACTAGAAATCAATGAATTTCAGTAAAGTAGCAGGATAAAAAGTTTATCCAGAAATAAGCTGCATTTTATACACCAACTAGAGGGCTGGGGCACAAAATTCGTTCACTGGGAGGGGGGTGTCCCTCAGCCCAGCCTGCACCCTCTCCAATCTGGGACCCCTCGGGGAATGTCCAACTGCCTAAACCTGGGCCTAAACCAGCAGTTGGACATCCCTCTCACAATCCAGGACTGCTGGCTCCCAACCGCTTGCCTGCCTACCTGCCTGATTGCCCCTAACCACTTTTGCCTGCCAGCCTGATCACTCCCTAACCACTCCCCTGCTAGCCTGATCAACGCCTAACTGCTCCCTGCTGGCCTGATTGCCCCCAACTGCCCTCCCCTGCCAGCCTGGTCGACCCCTACTGACCTCCCCTGCATGCCTGGTCCCCCCCAACTGCCCTCCCCTGCAGGCCTGGTCCTCCCTAACTGTACTCCCCTGCTGGCCTGATAGCCCACAACTGCCCTTCCCTGCTGGCCATCTTGTGATGGCCATCTTGTGACCACATGGGGGCGGCCATCTTGTGTGAGGGCATGACAGTCAATTTGCATATTAT
>NW_005871067.1:9779711-9780495 GCF_000147115.1 Myotis lucifugus | reverse complement strand
GAGGCAGCCAATCAATGATTCTCTCTCCTCATTGATATTTCTATTTCTGTCTCCCTCTCCCTTTCTGAAATAAATAAAAATATATTAAAAAAAAAAAAAGAATTCTGCCCTAGCCGGTTTGGGTCAGTGGATAGAGTGTCAGCCTGTGGACCGAAGGGTCCTGGGTTCAATTCTGGTCAAGGGCACATAACTCGGTTGGGGGCTCCTATCTGGCCCAGGCCCTGGTCGTAGCTCATGCAGAAGGCAACTAATCAATGTGTTTCTCTCACATTGACATTTCCCTCTGTCTTTCCCTCTCTCTTCCAGTCTCTTTAAAAATCAATGGAAAAATATCTTCACAGCACCCAAATACATAAAAAAACTTCTGGAAGATATCAAGGGAGAGATTGACAACAATACAATCATAGTAAGGGACTTTAATACACCACTGACATCACTGGATAAATCCTCTAGACAGAAAATCAGCAAAGAAACAGCAATCCTAAATGACTCACTAGATCAGATGGACTTAATTGACATCTTCAGAACATTTCACCCCAAAGCTGCGGAATATACATTCTTCTCAAGTGCACATGGGACATTTTCAAAAATAGACCACATATTGGGTCACAAGCAAAGTCTCCCCAAATTCAAGAAGATTGAAATCATACCAAGCATCTTCTCAGACCACAACGGCATAATATTAGAAATAAACTACAATAAAAATAATCCAAAACACTCAAACACTTGGAAGCTGAATAGCATGTTACTAAATATTGATTGGGTTACCAATGAGATCAAAGAA
>NW_005871067.1:9777415-9779354 GCF_000147115.1 Myotis lucifugus | reverse complement strand
AACCCCCTGATCCGCCCTGCTCTGTGTGTGACAGGGGGCAGTGCCCCAACTCCCCTATCAGCCCTACTCTGTGAGTGACAGGGGGGAGCTCCTCAACCCCCTGATCGGCCCTGCTCTGTGCGTGACAGGGGGGAGCTCCTCAACCCCCTGATCGGCCCTGCTCTGTGCATGACAGCGGGCAGCGCCCCAACCCCCTGATTAGCCCTGCTCTGTGCCTGACAGGGGGTGGCGCCGCAACCTCCCCATCGACCCTGCCTTGAGTGTGACAGGGGGCGGTGCCCCAACCCCCCAATCGGCCCTACCCTGAGCATGACTGAGGGTGGCATCGCAACATCGCAACCTCCCAATCCGCCCTGCTTTGTGCATGACAGGGGGCGGCGCCCCAACTCCCCAATCAGCCCTGCTCTGAGCCCGACCAGGGGCTGCACCTAGGGATTGGGCCTGCCCTCTGCCACCCAGGAGCAGGCCTAAGCCAGCAGGTCGTTATCTCCCGAGGGGTCCCAGACTGCGAGAGGGCACAGGCCGGGCTGAGGGACCCTCCTTCCCCCCGAGTGCACAAATTTTTGTGCACCGGGCCTCTAGTAATATATGAGAGAAGACCTAAATATAGGGTGTCCTAAAATTCACGCAAGAAGTAATTTTGATAGAAAACACAGGTTTATAATTAAAAATTGTAAATTTTTATTGATTCATAAAGCATACAGTATAGGGTTATGTATGGAATAACACATTGGGTAAATGGCCTTCACGGCTTTGCTGGCACATACGCAAAGCCATGGTCTTCATTGGTCTTCATTGTCCCTGCTCCTGGGCCATAATTGGTACTTGGTAATGCTTATCAAATTGAAGGATTTGAAATCAAAGGGCAACAGATATTAGAATCTGATTCAATAAACCAAGTAAAATTAGGCTTTTATTTTTTGTTGTTGTTGTTGTTAATGCTCATGCAAAGTTCAAATCTTGCATGAATTTTGGGACACCCTATACATAAAATCAGACATGAAAGAAGAAAATAACTACTGACACCAAAGAAATACAAAAGATTGCAAGAAAATATTACAAAACTGTATGCCAATAAATTGTACAATCTGGAAGAAATTGATAAATTCCTAGAAACATACAAAAAATTGAAGAACATACAAATAAGTGAAAGCAAATACGATGGTTATGTATAGGAAGAATTAACATCATTAAAATGTCCATACTACCCAAAGTAATCTATAGATTTAATGCAATTCCTATCGAGATACCAATGGTATGTACCATATTTTTCTGTGTATAAGATGCCCCTACGTATAAGACATCCCCCACTTTTCCAACTCAAAATTAAGAAATTAATATTTTTAACATTTTTGCTGGCTTTCCTCTTTTTTGTTTTTGTTTTTGTTAATCCTCACCCAAGGATATTTTTCCATTGATTTTTAGGGAGAGTGTAAGAGAGAGGGAAAGACAGAGAGAAACATTGATGTGATAGAAACACATCAATTGGTTGCCTCCTGCATGCGCCCTGACCAGGGCCTGGGCCAGGGAGGAGCCTGCAACCAAGGTACATGCCCTTGACTGGAATCGAACCCAGGACCCTTTGGTCCACAGGCTGACGCTCTATCCATTGAGCCAAACTGGCTAGGGCTGGTTTTCCTCTTAAGGCCTTCTTTTTTGGCATCTTAAGGAGTTGTTCTTTCTGTTTTCTCCACTGTCTGATCATACATTCAGTAGGATGAAGTCCAAATTGTCTCTCTGGATTTCTATTTCCATGCTCTTTTGCATAGCTTATTACATTCAGTTTGAATTTTGCAGAGTAAGACAATCACTTACTGGTATTTATCTTTTTATTTTTTGACATCTTTATGGGCTCAGACTCAGGTCCCTGTTGCATCTGCGCACTCTCCACATCCATCTCATTATGGCATCAGCTGAAGTCAGTAACAATAAGGCTCGT
>NW_005871067.1:9773595-9777085 GCF_000147115.1 Myotis lucifugus | reverse complement strand
AATATATCCCAAGAACCAGAAACACCAATCAGAAAGGATATATGCATTCCTATGTTCATAGCAGCACAATTTACCATAGCTAAGATCTGGAAACAGCCTAAGTGCCCATCAGCAGATGAGTGGATTAGAAAACTGTGGTACATCTACACAATGGAATACTATGCTGCTGTAAAAAAGAAGGAATTCTTACCATTTGTAACAGCATGGATGGAACTGGAGAGCATTATGCTAAGTGAAATAAGCCAGTCAATGAAAGAAAAATACCACATGATCTCACTCACTCACTCACTCCACTTCTTCATTAAATAATTCTCAATTTAAATGCTTTATAAATATATCCTTTTATAGATTAGTACTATTATTTCTATAAAATGAATTAATAAGAGTGGAATTGTGTGGATTATGGTATACATATTTTCAATTTAATAAATGCTGTAGATTACTTTCCAAAAAAGACTTTAGTAATTCACATTTCCACAAACAATATAGTAGAATTTTTCTTTAATCCCTCCTAAAATAGATATTATTATTTTTTGACAATCTGATGGATATAAATTATTCACTGTTGCTTCAATAGGGTTGAATTTTTTTTGGTATTCTGCTTTCAATTGACTATATCTATTACTCCAACATTATAGGGTTGTTGCATTTTTGTTGTTAATTTGTAAGAGCTATTTGTGTGCTAAAGATATTAATCATTTACCTGTCATGTGTGTTGTAAATATTTTTATCAATGTAGTCCCTTTTTCAAACAAAACTTTTAATTTTAAATATTTCTGTACATCTATATTTTCATTTTTGTGTGTCTGGTTCACAGAATTGGTAAAACAGTCTCCCTGTCTCTAGGATTGTACATATAGAAATTTTAAAGAATTATATTATTTTAATTTTTACACATAAATCTTTAATTCATTGTTGGGGTCCAGCCCCAACAGGTCCAGGGGTTCCCAAAGGTGTGGACGGAGTCGGTGAAGAAGGAATGACATGGAGGCAGCGTTCAGTTAATCAGCATAGCAAGGTTCTCTCTCCTTTTTCCTGTTACATCTGTATTTATACCAGTTGATTTTAATCCTATCCATTCTATTCCAAAGGTTAGGGTGTTTGTTATCTCCATTCCAAGGTCACTACTCTATTGTTCTGTTAAGCTACAAAGAAGTTACTGAAAGAGATTATCCTAAGTAAAGATTATGTAGCTTAAGTGTGATTGTTCGTAGTTAAAGTGATTAACTACCCGCCTGGCACTTAGTTAAGGGGTTTTACTGATTTATTCCCTTCCTTAGTCCTGTTAATCCCTAACTCCAGGGAAAAATCCCCACCTGGGGAAACAACCTTTCTCGGAGAGGTGACCTTGGTTAAAACACATATCGCTAAGAAGGGGAACAAACATATTAAGAACAGTATGCCATATACGCCAGGTCCCTTGAAACATATGCTGTGCAGATGTTTCTTCCCTGCAGCGACTGTGTCAAGCAGCAAGGATGGACTGGCTTCTGGCACCCTCGTACACTATTGGTCAGAATGCAACAGAGCACAGTAGAAAGCAGTATGGAGTTACCTCATAATATTAAAAATGAAATTGCCTTATGACCCAGCAATTCCATTCCTGGGAATATATCCAAAGAAACTTGAAATTCTAATTTGAAAGAATATATGCACCACTATGTTCATTGCAGTGCTATTTCCAATAACCAAGATTTGGAAGCAGCCCATGAATCCATCAGTAGATGAGTGGATAAATAAGTTTTGCTATATTTACACAATGGAATACTACTTTGCCATAAAAAGAAGGAAATCTTATTCTTTGCAACAGCATGAATAGACCTAGAGAGAATTATGCTAAGTGAAATAAGCCAGACATATAAAGACAAGTATCATATGAATTCACTCATATGTAGAATCCAATGAACAAAATAAACTAACAAAATATAAATAGGTGTATAGATAGAGAACAGACTGGCAGCTGTCAGAGGGGAGGAGGGTACAGGGGTGTGTAAAATAGGTGAAGGGATTGAGAAAAAAACAACAACACAAAATCCTTATAGACACAGACAACAGTCTGATGAGGGAAGCTGGTGGGGGATAGTAAAGGATACAGCGATTCAAATATATGGTGAGAGGAAGATTTGACTTTGTATAGTAGGTACGCAATGCAATACACAGATGGTGTATTATAGAGTTGTAAACCTGAAACCTATATAATTTTATTAAATAATGCCACTCCCAATAAATTCAATATAAATAAATAAATAAGTAAGTAAGTAAATAAATAAATAAATATGCACATTTAGTCTATTAATGGAAAGGGGGCAAGCTCCATGTCCTTTTATGATGCCATCTTGGACCTGCCTTTCTTTAGCTTACTCTTTTAAAAATAGCATTTTTGCCCAGAGATTAAATGTTTTTTAAAGTAGACTTTAGACCCAACTCTGTTTTCAATTGGTGCTACTGTAATATAATGTACTTGTGGACCAATCTATCTCATGGGCATATTCCTACATTTTGTCAGAATGAAAACTGATGAAAGATAGATGGAGATTTTCTACAGATTTTTAAATTCTTGAACTAGACTAGAATTTATTTATATATCTAGCAATGAAATCTTGTAGAAAAGTATAGGACTATATCTCAGATCTACTAAACCCAAACAGATCAATGACTACAGTTAAATTAGGAAGCTTTGATACATGAATCCTGTTTACATGGAAACTCATAAACTGTTATCTGACTATCAGGGCAAGGAAATGTTTCCTTCATCATCAAGTAATAATTGTTTGGGTCTTCCACTCCTTGCTTAATTTATTTTTAAATACCATTGATCTTTGTCTTCTCCTGGATATCTAATCTAATAAAAGAGAAACATGGTAATTAGCGTACAACCGCTACCCTTCCCATTGGCTAATTAGCGAGATATGCAAATTAATCACCAGCCAAGATGGTGGTTAACCGCCAACAAAGATGGCGGTTAATTTGCATATGTAGGCACAATGGAGGGAGGTGAAAGGGAAAGCACGGAAGAAGCCCCCTGCCACTGACAGTGATCGGAAACCCAGGGGGGAGCTAAGAGCCAGGGCCGCCTTTGCCCTGCCCCCCAGCCATGATCGGAGAATCAGGCACCTTTGCTGCACTGGCCAGTGATAGTGGGAAGTAGGGGTGGAGCCAGCGATGGGAGCTGGGCAGGGGCTGAGCCCGCGATCACGGGGCAGCTGCGGCTGGGGGGGTCCCCTGCCCAGGCCTAATGCCTCGGCCAGAGCGTTAGGCCCAAGCAGGGGCGGTGCCCACGATCGGGGGGCGGCTGCAGCTGGGGGGATCCCCTGCCCAGGCCTAATGCAGGGGTGGAGCCCGCGATTGCGGGGCGGCTGCAGCTGCGGCTGCAGCTGCGGGTCCGCCGCTGCCCGGGCCTGACCCTCCCCCGGGGCTTTAAAGGTTTAGCCCGGGGGAGGGGAAAAACCCCCCAAACGGGGGGGGCCTTTCCGGGGGGGGGGCCCCCCCC
>NW_005871067.1:9769064-9772305 GCF_000147115.1 Myotis lucifugus | reverse complement strand
AATTTATTTTTTTTTTGACTTTTTTTTTTATTTATTTATCCAAGGTTATTTTTTTAATATTTTTTTTTCGCTAAAAGTATTATAAAGGGTATTACATAAGTGTCCTTTTTTCTCCCCCCACCCTTGACAAGCCCCTGCCCTCCCTTACCCCCCAGTGTCTTATGTCCATTAGTTATGGTTATATGGATGCATACAAGTCCTTCGGTTGATCTCTTACTCCCCTCCTTCCTGTCCCCCAACCCTCCCTGGCCTTCCCACTGCAGTTCGACAATCAGTTTGAGGCAGCTCTGCCACTGTATTTATTATTGTTCGAAAGTTTGTAATGGTCTTAATTATCCACGAAAGAGTGAGATCATGTGGTATTTTTCCTTCATTGACTGGCTTGTTTCACTTAGCATAATGCTCTCCAGTTCCATCCATGCTGTTGCAAATGGTAAGAGTTCCTTCTTTTTAACAGCAGCATAGTATTCCATCGTGTAGATGTACCACAGTTTTCTAATCCATTCATCTACTGATGGGCACTTAGGCTGTTTCCAGATCTTAGCTATGGTGAATTGTGCTGCTATGAAGATCTGGGTGCATATATCCTTTCTGATTGGTGTTTCTGGTTTCTTGGGATATATTCCTAGAAGTGGGATCACAGGGTCAAATGGGAGTTCCAGTTCCAATTTTTTGAGGAACCTCCATACTGCCTTCCATAGTGGCTGCACCAGTCTGCATTCCCACCAGCAGTGCACAAGTGTTCCTTTTTCTCCACATCCTCTCCAGCACTTGTCGTTTGTTGAATTGTTGATGATGGCCATTCTGAAAGGTGTGAGATGGTATCTCATTGTTGTTTTGATTTGCATCTCTCGGATGATTAGTGACTTTGAGCATGTTTTCATATGTCTCTTGGCTTTCTGAATGTCCTCTTTTGAAAGGTGTCTATTTAGATCCTTTGCCCATTTTTTGATTGGATTGTTTATCTTCTTTTTGTTAAGTTGTATGAGTTCCCTATAAATTTTGGAGATTAAGCCCTTATCAGATATGACGTTGGCAAATATGTTTTCCCACGAGGTGGGTTTTCTTGTTGTTTTTTTGATGGTTTCTTTTGCTGTGCAGAAGCTTTTTATTTTGATGTAGTCCCATTTGTTCAGTGTCTCTTTAGTTTCAACTGCCCTAGGAGCTGTATCAGTGAAAAAATTGTTTTGGCATATGTCTGAGATTTTGTTGCCTTTGTATTCTTCTAGAATTTTTATGGTTTCCTGTCGTACATTTAAGTCCTTTATCCATTTCAAGTTTATTCTTGTGTATGGTGTAAGTTGGCGGTCTAGTTTCATTTTCTTGCATATATCTGTCCAATTTTCCCAACACCATTTATTGAAGAGACTATCATGGCTCCATTGTATGTTCATGCCTCCTTTGTCAAAAATTAATTGAGCATATTGGTTCGGGCTAATTTCTGGACTCTCTATTCTATTCCACTGATCTATATGTCTGTTCTTGTGCCAGTACCAGGCAGTTTTGAGAACAGTGGCTTTGTAATACAGCTTGATATCTGGTATTGAGATCCCACCTACTCTGTTCTTTCTCAGGATCGTTGCAGCTATTCGGGGTCTTTTTTTATTCCAGATGAATTTTTGGAGAGTTCGTTCTAGATCTTTGAAGAAGGCCATTGGTATTTTAATGGGAAGTGCGTTGAATGTATAGATTGCTTTGGGTAGTATAGACATTTTAATGATGTTGATTCTACCAATCCAAGAACATGGTATGTTCTTCCATCTGTTTATGTCTTCCTCTATCTCTTTTTTCAACGTCCTGTAGTTTTCTGAGTAGAGGTCTCTAACCTCTTTAGTTAAGTTTATTCCTAGGTATCTTAATTTTTTTGGTGTGATGGTAAATGGGATTGTTTTTCTAATCTCTCTTTCTAAAAGTTCACTATTGGTATATAGAAATGCCTCAGATTTCTTGGGATTAATTTTGTATCCTGCTACATTGCCAAATTCACGTATTAAGTCTAGTAGTTTTTTGATGGAGTCTCTAGGGTTTTGTATGTATAATATCATGTCGTCTGCAAATAAGGACAGTTTTACTTCCTCTTTTCCAATTTGGATGCCTTTTATTTCTTCTTCTTGCCTAATTGCAATGGCTAATACTTCCAGTACTATGTTGAACAGGAGTGGTGAGAGTGGGCAACCCTGTCTTGTTCCTGTTCTTAGGGGAAATGGTGTTAGTTTTTGTCCATTGAGTATGATGTTGGCTGTGGGCCTGTCATATATGGCTTTTATTATGTTGAGGTATGACCCTCCTATTCCCACCTTTCTGAGAGTTTTTATCAAAAATGGGTGTTGGATTTTGTCGAAAGCTTTTTCTGCATCAATTGATATGACCATGTGGTTTTTTTCTTTCATTTTGTTTATGTGATGTATCACATTTATTGATTTACGGATGTTGTACCATCCTTGCATCTCTGGGATAAATCCTACTTGGTCATGGTGTATGATCCTTCTGATGTACTGCTGGATCCGATTTGCTAAGATTTTGTTGAGGATTTTGGCATCTATGTTCATGAGGGATATTGGCCTGTAATTCTCTTTCATTGTGATGTCTTTACCTGGTTTTGGTATTAGGGTGATACTGGCTTCATAGAATGAGCTTGGAAGTGTTCCTTCCTCTTGAATTTTTTGTAGTAGTCTGAGGAGGGTAGGTTTTAGTTCTTCCTTGAATGTTTGGTAAAACTCCCCTGTGAAGCCGTCTGGCCCTGGGCTTTTGTTTGCTGGAAGCTTTCTGATGACTGCTTCAATTTCTTCCATAGTTATTGGCCTATTGAGGTTTTTAGATTCTTCCTGATTGAGTTTTGGAATGTTGTATTTTTCTAGGAATTTGTCCATTTCCTCCAGGTTGTCTAGTTTGTTGGAGTAGAGTTGCCCGTAGTATTGTTTAACAATCATTTGTATTTCTGTGGGGTCTGTTGTTATTTCGCCTCTATCATTTCTGATTTGGTTTATTTGGGACCTCTCTCTTTGCTTCTTGGTGAGCCTGGCAAGGGGTTTGTCAATCTTGTTTATCCTTTCAAAGAACCAGCTCTTGGTTCATTGATTTTCTGTATTGTTTTTTTGGTCTCTATTTCATTGATTTCTGCTCTAATCTTTATTATCTCCTTTCCTTCTGCTCACTCTGGGGGTTTTCTTGTTGCTCTCTTTCTAATTCTTTGAGTTGGAGAGTTAGATGGATTCAACTACCATTTTTTTCTTGTTTTTTG
>NW_005871067.1:9729238-9768394 GCF_000147115.1 Myotis lucifugus | reverse complement strand
TCCCTTGTATGTTACTTTCCGTCTCTCTCTTGCAGCCTGTAAGATTCACTCTTTATCCTGAACATTTGCCATGGTAATTATGATGTGTCTTGGTGTGGGTCTTTTCGGGTTCACCTTGTTTGGGACTCTCTGGGCTTGTGTGACTTTTTTCTTCCCCACCTCAGGGAAGTTTTCTGATATTATTTCTTCGAATAGGTTTTCTAATCCATGTTCATCTTTCTGTTGTTCTGGCACCCCTATTATTCGTATGTTGTTTCGTTTCATGTTGTCCCATAGCTCCCTTAGGCTCTCCTCCTGTCTTTTAATTTTTTTCTCCAATTGCACTACAGTTTGGGTGTCTTTTGCTTCCTTGTCTTCTAATTCACTAATTCGGTCCTCCGCTTCTCCCAGTCTACTGTTGATACTTTCAGTGGAGTTTTTTATTTAAGCTATGTCGCTCTTCATTTCTTCTTGGGACTTACTTAAGTTGTTGATTTTTTCATCTGTTTCTTCTAGCTTCTTGCATAAGTAGTTGAGTTTTTCATCTGTTTCTTCTTGCTTCTTGAACATCTGGTGCATGTACTCTAGGAACCTTATTCTGAATTCTTTTTCCGTCATGTTGCATATGTCTGTCTCACTTAGCTGCTTTTCTGGCGAGTCCTCCTTTTCTTTCCTTTGGGGGTTTCTTTGTCTACCCATGTTTGATCTCACTGACATGACTAGTTGTTGAATCGTTCAGTGGTTGGACCCTGGGTGGCAGTGGCTGCTCCCTGGGTGGCAGTGGCTCCTCGGGCTGTGGTTGCTCCTTGGGCGGTTGTGGTAGCAGCGGCTCCTCTGTTGATAGCAGTGCCTCTGGTGGGTGCTGTTCACAGCTGTGGTGGCTCTTCTGGCTGGTGGAGGGAGGCTTCACACACAGCAACTGTTCCCCAGGCAGAGCGTATGGTGATCAGGAGGCCGCTGTTGCTTGAATCTGCTGCGTTGATTTAAAGGCACAAAATACAACACAACAAGGCACAACGTACCAGGCACTAAACACTATTGTATTTACGATATTACTAACCCCAAATAAAGGTGGCCACCCGAGCTAAGAGAGTTGAGAGATAAGGGGGAAAGAAGAGAAAAAGGTAGAAGAGAAAAAAGAAAGAAAGAAAAAAAGGAGTGCAAAAATGAAATTGGAAAAAGGGAGGGGAAAAAGAGGAGGAAAAAAAAGAAGAAAAAAAAAGTAAGAGAGAAAAGAGAATGAAGTATAAAAGGGGAAGAGACTATTTATATGAGGAGAAAACTCCTATAGGTCCGCCACTAATACCAACACATTACAGCAACAGATTCCTGGAGATGAATACAAACTACAAACAACCAATAATATCAAGCGACGCAAGGGGAAACAGAAACACAGAAATAACCGGGGGGTGGGGGGGAGGAAGAGGGAGGGGCAGGAAAATAAAAAGAATAAGCAGTCTAACCTCACAAACAATCCTAAAAAAAAAAAACCCCAATATACTCGTCAATCAAGCAAACAACAATAAGACAATAGAGAGAGAAAAGAAGAAGAAGAAGAGAAAAAGAAAAAAAATTGGATAGTGAAGGAAGATAAGGGAAAGGTGTATAAGGATTTAGAACAGGGGATTGGACGTAGGATATATAAGCAGGGTTAAATTTTGACAGGGGGTAAAAAGAATAGGGAAAATCAAAAGCTGGAGTAGGGTAAGAGAAACAGGACAGCAAAAGGGAAAAAGTGGGGAAGATTGTTTAGCACAGAGGCAAATTGAGGTAGAGAAAAATGTTGCTAAAGGGACGATGAAAATAGAATGGAGAACATTAGTCCCAAAATAAAATAAAGACAAAATAAAATGACACTTAAAAGAATGGTAAAATGGTAGCGGTAAAAATACTAGTTAAAAATAAAAATGTAGTAGCTGAAAGGGCAAAATCAGGTGATGGAGAAAAAGAAAAAAGAAAAACAGAAAAAAAATGTTTTCTTAGTTAAAAGGAGAAAAAGTAATTTAAAAAAATAAAAATAAAAATGTGCAGTAATGCAGGTGCTTCAGATCTTCTACTCTTCTTATTGGCCCGCCCGGAATTCAGGAGAACGTTGAATTTCCCTCTGATACACTGCTCCTCCGTGTTGTAAGCCACAGTCCTGATTTTAAGGCCGGCCGTAAAATCCCCTTATTGCCTTATCTGTATTTACAGAAGAGTCAGTTCGTGGCTCTGCCTCTGGGT
The DNA here is from genome assembly GCF_000147115.1 of Myotis lucifugus. NCBI lineage: Eukaryota > Metazoa > Chordata > Mammalia > Chiroptera > Vespertilionidae > Myotis > Myotis lucifugus. Next base: position 9,766,192 of record NW_005871067.1, on the reverse strand, counting down.
GGCAGTGTTTCTGGATTGACCTCCGAGGCTATAAGTTCTCTCCGACCAGGAGCTTTGTATTGTACCTGAACCAGCTCCGCCCAGAGCTGGTTCCCCAGGCGCCACTCCCAGCTCTGTTTCCCCGGCTCCCCAAAAACAGACTTCCCCTACAAGCTCTGCTAGTGACCCCAACTGGGCAATCACATCCACTGGGGTCAACAATCAAACTCACAGAAGTAAGAGGAAGTGTGCAAACAAGAGCCTGGGAAGCTGTTCGAACTCGCAGGGTTCCACCCTCCAGAACTGCGCGGAATGTCTGCGCGTTATGTCTGCGCACGCTCAAGCCCCTGGCAACAAGTAGCCGGCTATCAGGGAAACTCTGAGGTAGCCCTTTTTGCATCCAGTCCAACTATGGGCTCATTTATAGTGTTACCTTCTGGCAGCAGCCCTGCGGGAGCCCTCCCCACTTGCGGATTACGCTGGCCTCTATGTGCGCGGATTTTGGAGTGCGCAGATTTCCCCCTGCGCCTGCGCTCGCGTTCCTCGCTCCAACCTGAACTGCAAACCGCATCTTTGGGGTAAGTCTAACCTTTCTGTGGAGGGATGCAGGTCTCCGCTGGGCTCTTGTAGACGCGCTGCTTGCGAGTCGTTGCCTCCGGGTTAGTAGCCGCAGGGTTAGTAGCCGCTCTCTGGATGCCGGTAACCGCTACCCAAGATGGCCCGGTATCGCCGCTGCACTGGCCTTGAAATTCTTAAATTGCATTTCTTGAGAGATTTCTATTGCATTTTCTATCTTACTTTATTGAACAAAGGGAAAAATGGCAAAGAATGGGTTGTCTTGACTTTATAATGACTCTGCTATTCATCAGTATAAGGAAAGATAAGAAATAACTTGTAAAGAACATATTTCCTACTGGTCCTTTAGCCCATTTTCAAAGGTAATTTATCAAAAGAAGAGTCAATAAAATTAAACAAAGGTTTATACTATTAATCTTCAGTGAGGTAAAGATTCAGTTCAGACGACAACGAGTTAAGTCGGCTCGCGTGAATTGCTTGTACTCCGCGGGAGCCGTCTTTAACTCGGTTCATATAGATTTGCGGTGGAGTGCGGGAAACGTGTAAACTCGGGCCGATTGTAACTGCGTATTACCAAATATTTGTTTGTAATCCACCCTTTTGGTGGATGGAACAAAACCAAAAGACAGAGCCATCTTATATTTTGGCGGGAAATTCACCCGCACTCCAAGTGTTCAGACGACAACAAAAATATATGAATCAGGAATAATGAAAATTAAATCTTCAAACAGAACAAACTTAATTAAATTCCAAGTATCTGATATCATAGAATCCAAAGTCATATGGCTTAAAATCATGATTAAAAAATAAAGAAAAATTATTTTTTTTATATATTATTATTTTTAAAAATATATTTTATTGATTTTTTTTAATTTTTAGCTGAAAAGCTGGTCCCTTTATTTATTTTTTAATATATATTTTATTGATTTTTTACAGAGAGGAAGGAAGAGGGAGTGTTAGAAACAATGATGAGAGAGAAACATCTATCAGCTGCCTCCTGTACACCCTCTACTGGGGATGTGCCCGCAACCAAGGTACATGCCCTTGACTGGAATTGAACCTAGGACCCTTTAGTCTGTAGGCCGACACTCTATCTACTGAGCCAAACCGGTTAGGGCTAAAGATAAATTATTGAGCCACATGATTAAGTTGCTATTTTAACTTTGGTTAAAGATTAATTCTGGCCCTGGCCAATGTGGGTCAGTTGGTTGGAGCATCATCCCATACATCCAAAGGTTACAGGCTCTATTCCCAGTCTTGGCACATTTCCAGACTGCAGGTTCGATCACTGGTCTGAGTGCATACAGGAGGCAACCAATTAATGTTCCTCTCTCACATTGATGTTTCTCTCTTTCCCTTCCTCTCTTTCTAAAATCAATAAAAACGTATTTTTGTGTAAGGATTAAAAAATGATTAATTCTGTTTTTTCCTAAATTTTTCTTAAATCTTATTACTTTGTAATTAAGGGCAAATATTATGCTTAAAATTAACTTATATGGCATAGTAGAAAGAAAGGAAATTGATTACACTAAGCAGAAAAATTTTCCTTAACTCGGACATACTAATGTAATAAAAATGAGAGCCAAATAAAAGGTGTTTTTTTTTATTTGATCTTTGTTCATCTTTCATTCATCTTAGAATAGATTACAAAGCTTTCTTACTAAAAACTTCTTTTAATTTATATTCAATGTAATATTATTAGAAAAAATATACCTGATCCATACAAATTAATACTCCCATTAGTTCTTTCTTAAGTATGATGCCATCTTGGACCTGCATTTCTTTAGTCTACTCTTCTAAAAATAACATTACCTGAGAACTAAATGTAATTAATATAATTGTAAGTTAAACATCACAAGTCATTTCTCCAGAAGAAAAATTTACATTTTTATTTGCTATATTTCAATGTATACTTTAAATGTATATTTATTAATTATACATTTATTAATACTTCAATGTATATATATTTTTAAATATATTTTATTGATTTTTTACAGAGAGGAAGGGAGAGAGATAGAGAGTTAGAAACATCGATGAGAGAGAAACATCGATCAGCTGTCTCCTACACACCCCCTACTGGGGATGTGCCTGCAACCAAGGTACATGCCCTTGACCGGAATCAAACCTGGGACCTTTCAGTCCGCAGGCCGATGCTCTATCCACCGAGCCAAACTGGCTAGGGCAATGTATATTTATTAATTGCCTAATCTTGGAGAACACTTTAATAATTCCAATAGTATTTTATAAGAACTCCAAGTACAATTTATGGATATTTTATTTTATTTTTATTAGGAGCCCTGGGCAGCCTCTAAGAGGGCTCCCAATGATACCTGACTTTTGGTATTTGTGTTCTTCTGTAGCTTCCTCACAAACTGTTTCAGGGCTAGTCTGTATGAAACTAGAATATGGCAGAAATATGGCATTGTATAATAAATAATTTGCTTGCCTTCATCCCTGGTTCCTGTGTCAATGGATTAGGGTTAGTGTCTGTTATTCATAGTGAGCTCCTCAGACCACGCCTGAGTTTATGCTAAAGAGGTGACTTATGATAGGCCCCTAGATAGTTTCACCATGGAGGTTGGCTGTGCCAGGAAGACCAACCATGTGATTAGGGGGTTGGGACTTTGAGTCACATGACATCAGTCTGATCTCCTGGGAAGAAAGGAAAGGCTAAAATTGAATTTAATCCTGTGGTCAATGATTCAATCAACTAAGCCTACAGAACAAAATCTTAATAAAAAACTGGATACCAAAGAAGCTGGATGAGCTCCCTGGATATTGATAGCAAGAGTACTGCCAGTGTATGTGTACTGAGGACATGGAAGCCTTGTGTTAGAAACCCTTTGAGACCTTGCTTTTTGCATCTCTTTGGTTGGTTCTGATTTGAATTCTTTATGATCAAAAAGTAATGTAAATGCTAGTTCTGTCCTGAGTTCCATGAGTCATTCTAGTGAAGTATTGTGCCTGGGAGGATAGTTAAGAACCCACAAATTTGGAGCCAGGTGATCAGAAGTGCAGATGGCCTGGGAACTCCCAAGATTACAGCTGGTGTCTGAAGTTGGAAACAGCCTTGTGGGTGTCTGTGTCCTGAATTTGTAAAATTTAACCAAACTCGGGAAAGTTAGAGTATGAATTATACTGCATATGATATGTCATTTCAAAAAGTAGGTATAAAAGATGTAGCTTCTGCCTCTCTCTCTGGAATCTGTAGAGCTGGGGGAAATTAGTTTCCATGATCTGAACAGTCCTAGCAAGGTCTTCATGGTGAGAAACTGAGGTCTCAAGCCAACAGCCATGTGAGTGAACCTTTTTTGAAACTGGATGTTCTGGCTTTAATTAAGCCCTTAGATGACTATAGACCAGACTGACATTTGATTGTAATGTCATTTGAGACACCAAGGTAGCTACTCCAAGATATCTGAACCACAGAAAGTGGAGGTAGCAAATATTTATTGTTTTTTATCCCCTACATTTTGGGTAATTTGTCATGAAACAATAAAAATTAATATGCTAGGGAATATAAAGTTATTTTCATTTTGTTTTAAGATTCAGATCATTTGTTTTCTAGTTCATCCAAAAGAAAAACATGTAATTGCCCTTATTTGTTATTGATTTTCTTTGGATTAGGTCTCAGTAAATTTATACTTACTCCCCATAAGAAGTGAGATTATCCCTCTTCCCTCCAGGATGGGTTAAACCAATCCCAAAATCTCAGTAGTGTATCACAGTAAGGGCTATTTCTTGATTACATGGTAGTTAGATCTGGTCTGGGCAGCAGTACTCCAAGCAATGGATCAGCAGTCTGGGTGTCTTTATCTTTTTACATCCCCACCTGGGAGAAGTGAGGAAGGTTACCAGGATTAGAAATTATGTACCTCGCCTCTGCTCACATCCCATTGCCAAACCCAATTATATAGTGCCGACCAAACTTCAAGGGAAGCTTCAAAATGTGCTTTTTATTCTTGGTCAAAAAGACAAAATAAAATTTGTGACAATCAGAAGCCTCTTCCATAACTTAGAGATCTGATTTTTTTTTAATATACTGGGTGTGGTCCGTAGAATCAAAAGGTCTAAATAGTAACATCCTCCACCCAAAATGGAGTAATCTTCAGGATTAACAGAACATAGGCTGATGCAGTAAGAGTAAATAACTCCATGAGATGACATTCATGGAGTATAATGATTTTTAGTTTCTATTTTGATAAAAATATTATGTTATTTATACGGTCACAAAAGAAATAGAACTAGATATATGTTTCTCTATTTTACAGGCTATCATGTTTTTTGTTCCATCACATTTTGGACAATTACAGTATTTATATATGACTTGATCCTGTGGAGTGGGTTGAATGATATTAAAACGAATGATGAGCCCTGGCCAGGTGCCTCGGTTAGTTAGAGCATAGTTGCATGCACCAAAAAGGTTGTGGGTTCAATTCCTAGTCAGATCACATACCTAGGTTGTGGGTTTGATCCCCAGTTGGGGCATGTACAGGAGGCAACCATTCAATGTTTCTCTCACATCAATGTTTCTCTCTCTCTCTCTCCCTCTCTTTCTCTCTCTGTCTCTGTCCCTCTATCTAAAAACAATAAATACATATCGCTTCACAGCCTTTTGGCTAAGATCAAGTGTAAAATCAATAAACATATCCTTGGAGGTATTTTAAAAAAAGAAAATAAGAAGAAGAATAAAAATAAAGCCAATGATAAATGGAGGAAGGGCATTCTCATATGTACCCAGAGACACACACACTCAGGTTGTATGTTCTGACCTGAGTTGCTTCCAGGATGAACAGGTTAGTGCCTAATTCCTCCAGTTTCTCTCATCTGCAGATATTAACTTGATTGAACTTTCAGGCTCAGCAGTCTGCATTCCAATAGGCTTAGACACACCAAAGTGCAGCAGCAGAGTACAATTAATCTTCCTTTCCTAGGACTATGGATACCCCTCATCTGCCAACTTCTTCTCCAATCCACACCCTTGCCCCATGTTTTCCCATCTCAACACACACACACACACACACACACACACACACACACCTATCAGTGCCTAGTGCATATGCTTGGTCTTAGGCTAAATTGAATGTCCATTTCCTACTTTGGAATTGAAGCCATGGGCTGACATAGAACTTACTACACTTAGGCTCTAATATCCAACTTGGCTTTTGTCAAATTTGAATCTGAAATCTCCCTCCCCATTTAGGAGCTTTAATTAGATGAAAGTAGAGACCTGTAATATACATATTTCTGCTCCCTCTAGACCTGCCCATTACTGAACTCCTCTCTGCACTGAAAACTACTGATAAAATCACAGTATGTATCAGGGGCAGACCTCTAAGGATATGACATTATACTATGACTGGTTTTATCTAAAGGTTTTAAGGAGTTCTAATATGAAGTGACAGGAAAAGATTTGACTTTGGGTGGTGGGCACATGGTCCTATATACAGATTTTGTAAATTAGTAAACCATACATGAAACCTATATGTTTATGTTGACTAATGTCACCCTAATAAAATTTAATTTAAAAAAACATAATTTAAGCAAAATTTCAGCATTTCTAAATAAACACTTTAATTTTTCCATAAAAAAAAGGACTAAATATTTATTTGTGAAACCTGAGAATTTTAAGTACTTTTTGGTATTTGTAAGACATTAAAAATTATCATAATATTATATTTTCACATATATGAATGATGATGTTAAAATAAGATGAAGAATACAGAAACACATATTGAAGCAAAAATATCTTGTGCTGGAAATGAGAAGACAATATATAATAATATAAAACACCTCAAGTCATCTCTTTATATTCTTTACTTCCTGGGAACACAGAAGAAAAAGACATATTATCTTAGCTACTTGGGGCTCAGAGAGAACCTAGAATTTAAACTGATACTTGAGATTAAAAGTCAATTTTGTGGCTATTTGGCATATACTCCAAAGAAGAAAGAAATTATCCAAAGATCGAGACTCTTCCCTTCCCAAAAATCTTTCTGCAAAGCTACCTTGAACTTTAATGAAGACTACCTGGAGAGAACCCTGATAATCAAGGATGGAAAGTGGAAACTGCATAGACTAGAGACTGGTAGGAAGGGTGGAGGCCTGAAAGAGATGACCAGACTCCCAAAGACAGCAGTTGAACGTGGAGGGATATCTCAGCTGTGGGGGGTTCCCACTGAGAACTCTGGGGTCTAAACCCAATGCTGGGCTCCCCAGCCCAGGGCACCAGAACTGAGAAACATAATACCTGCTTGTGTAAAGCAGCAGGGTTGCTTCTGACAGCTAGAGACAGCTAGAAATGAAGGCACCCTCTTAAAGGGCCAATGCACAAAATTCCATGTGCAACCATTCACCTTGGGCTCTAGCAGAGGGAAGGCAGAGAGGACTGGAGCTGTGTGAGGAGAGTCCAGAGTTGGGGGGTCTGGGGTTGGAGTTCAGAGAGCAGCCACCTGGTTTCCTGTGCTGAGTCATTTCATCAGGCTGAGGAGGACATCTTTCTTCTATGGACCTTTGCTATTCAGGTGGTTTGTGCCTGGGGAAAAGGCAGTCACCACACCCTGTTGAAAGAACTCTTGCCCCACCCTGTGGTCAAGAGCCTGAGGCCAATCAAGGATGATAACAATCAGAATGCAGGCAGAGGAGGCTCTCTGGAGGCTTTGAGTCTTTGCCTGATCTTCTTCTAGGGCTGGGGCTAGGAAAAGCAGACTGTGGTGCACATCTTGGTCCTTTCCAAAGGCATCAAGCACCAACGGGCTGTGGATTGCTGATAGTCCCAAATAGGGTACTCATGGCCAATCAGAAACAGCATTTGACATTGTCCTGCACTAAAGATTGGGAGTCATAGCAGATATACCTAATACATAGACACAAACCCAAATAGGCAGCCTAAATGGGGAGACAAAAAGACAACCCTCAAATGAAACAAAAAGAGAATTCTCCAGAAGAAAAGATAAATGAAATGGAGATAAGAAATGTATCAAATATAGACTTCAGAATAATGATGATAAAGATGCTCAACAGCATGAGAAATGATATAGTAACTATAAAAAAAGAAGTCAGAAAAAAAGAATGACATAGCACTAATAAAGAACACATTGGAAGGAATACACAGCAGATTAGGGGAAGCTGAGGATCGGATCAGTGAATTATAAAACAGGGTAAAAAAAAATCACTCAATCAGGGAACCAAAAAGAAAAAACAATTAAAGAACAGGAGGACAGCTTAAGGGAGTTGTGGAACAAAATAAAACATAACAATATTCACATAATTGGAGTGCCAGAAGTTGAAGAAAGCAAGCAAGGGATAGAGAATATGTTTGAAGAAATAATGGCAGAAATTTTCTCTAACCTGGTGAAAAAGTCACACAAATTCAGGAGGCACAGAGAGTCCAAAGCAAGAAGAACCCAAACAGGCCCATGCACAGACACATCACAATAAAATGCCAAAAATTAAAGACAAAGAGAGAATCTTAAAGGCAGCAAGAGAAAAGAAATTTGTTACCTACAAAAGAGCTCCCATTAGGCTGTCAGCTGATTTCTCATAAAAAACTCTAGAGGCCAGAAGGGAATGGCATGAAGTACTCAAGGTAAAGAAAAGCAGGGCTCTAAAATCAAGAATATTATATTCAGAAAGGCTATCATTAAAATAGATGGTGAAATGAAAAGCTTCCTAGACAAAAACAAACAAAAAAAGGCTAAAGAAGTTTATCACCACCAAACCAGGACTGCAAGAAATGCTAAAGGGACTATTGTAATGAAAAGAAATAGAGAGAGAGAGAAACATAAATATATAGAATTAAAATGGCAATAAATAAGTACCTATCAATAATATCCTTACATGTAAATGGATTAAATGCTCCAATCAAAAGACATAGGGTAGCTGAATGGATAAAAAAAAACCTGACACAATCATATACAGTCTACAAGAGACCAACCTCAGAATAAAAGACTCATACAGTATGAGAATGAAGGGATGGGAAAATTTTTTCCAGGCAAATGGAAATGAAAAAAAAAAAAAAAACCACAAAACCTGGGATAGCAATTCATATCTGACAAAATAGACTCCATAATGAAGGCGATCACAAGACACATAAAAAGTCACTACATAATACTACAGGGATCGAACCAACAAGAGGATTTAACCCTGATGAACATATATGCACCCAATATAGGAGCACATAACCATGTAAAAAATCTTCTAGAGGATATTAAGGAAGAGATTGACAGCAATACAGGCATAGTGAAGTCAGCAGGCTTCACTGGATAGATCTTCCAGACAAAATAGTAACAACGAAACAGTGACTCTAAATGACACATTGGATCAGATGGGTTTAATTGAAATTTATAGAATATTTTACCCCAAAGCTGAAGAATATACATTCTTTTCAAGTGCATATTGGTTATTCAAAAAGACAGATCACACGTTAGGACACAAAACAAGGCTCTGCAAGTTTAAGAAGATTGAAATCATATCAAGCATCTTCTCAGATCACAGTGGAATAAAATTAGAAATCAACTACAGTAAAAACACTCAAAAACATTCAAACACATGGAGGCTAAATAGCATGTTATACAACAATGAATGGGTTACCAATGAGATCAAGAAATAAATAAAAAACTTCCTGGAAACAAATGAAAATGAACACACAATAACTCAAAATCTCTGGGACCCAGCAAAAGCAGTACTGAGAAGGAACTTCATAGCACTAGAGGCCTACCTCAAAAAACAAGAAAAATTAATAATAAACTACTTAGCCATGCAACTTAAAAAATAAAAAAGAATAACAAGAGAAGCTCAGAGTAAGTAGAAGGAAGAAAATAATACAGAGTAGAACAGAAATAAATGACATAGTATCTAATAAAACAACACAAAAGATCAATGAAACCAAGAGCTGGATCTTTGAAAAGTTAAACAAGTTACCAGATTCATCAAGAAACAAAGAGAGAGACCCCAAACAAATAAAATCAGAAACAAATGTGGAGAAATAACAACTGACACAACAGAAATACAAATGATTGTAAGAAAATAGTGTGAGCAACTATATGCCGACAAGCTGGACAACTTGGACGAAATGGACAAATTCCTAGAAAAGTACAATCTCCCAAAACTGAATCAGGAAGAATCAGAAAATCCAAATAGGCAAATAACAACTGATGCAATTGAAACAGAAACAAAACGAAACAAAACAAAACAAAACAAAAACACAAAAAAACCTCCCAGCAAACAAAAGCCCTGGTCTAGAGGGCTTCACAAGGGAGTTTTACCAAACATTCAAAGAAAAACTAACATCTGTACTCCACAAACTATTCTAAAGCTCTTTCAATGTGGCCAGCATTACTCTAAGTCTAACAGCAGATAAAGATACCACAAAGAAAGAGAATTACAGGCCAATATCCCTGATGAACATAGATGCTAAAATTCTCAACAAAATATTAGCAAATCAGATCCAGCAATATATTAAAAAGATCATACACCATAACCAAGTAGGAATAATTCCAGGGATGCCAGGCTGTTATAATATTCAAAAACCAATAAATGTGATACATCACATAAACAAATTGAAGCACAAAAATCACATGATCATAGCAACTGATGCAGGAAAAAAACATTCGACAAAATACAACACCCATCTTTGATAAAAACTCTCAGGAAAGTTGGAAGAGAGGGATCATATCTCAGCATAATAAAGGCCATATATGACAAACCTAAAGTGAACATCATACTCAATGGGCAAAAACTAAAACCATACTCCATAAGAACAGAAACAAGACAGGGATGTGTGCTTTCACCACTCTTATTCAACATAGTACTGGAAGTCCTAGCGACAGTGATCAGACAAGAAGAAGAAATAAAAGGCATCCAAATTGGAAAGGAGGAAGTAAAACTCTCATTATTCACAGATGACATGATAATGTACATAGGAAAACTCTAAAGACTCCACCAAAACCCCACGAGATTTAATAAATGAATGGCAATGTAGTAGGATACAAAATTAACACCCAGACATTCCTGCATTTTTATACTCTAGAGGCCTGGTGCACGAAATTCATGCATGGGGGGTGGGGGGAGGATGTCACTGAGCCTGACCTGCACTCTCTCCAATATGGGACCACTTGGGAGATGTCTGACTGCCGGGATCAGGTCTAAACCAGCAGTCGGACATCTCTCTCACAATCTGGGACTGTTGGCTCCTAACCGCTCGCCTGCCAGCCTGCCTGATTGTTCCTAACCGCTTCTGCCTGCCAGCCTGATCACCCCCTAACCGCTCCCCTGCCAGCCTGATTGATGCCTACTGGCTCCCCTGCTGGCCTGATTGCCCCCAACTGCTCCCCCGCCAGCCCGAACACCCCCAACTGCCCTCCCCTGCTGGCCCAATCGCCCCCAACTGCCCTCCCCTGCCGGCCCAATCGCCCCCAACTGCCTTCCCCTGCCGGCCCAATTGCCCCCAACTGCCCTCCCCTGCTGGTCCGATCACCCCCAACTGCCCTCCCCTGCCTGCCTAATTGCCCACTACTGCCCTTCCCTGCCACCGCCCGCCTCCTCCACTGGGACCCACCACCTCCACACGAGACGGCAGAGATGCTGGGACCAGCCTCCTCCGAGCCACACAGAGCCGAGGGACCCCCCAAGTCTCAATGCGTGGAGCAGCCACTGGGCCCTGCTTTTGCTGTGCGTGTGGCCATCTTGTGGCAGCCATCTTGTGATGACATCGCACGAGGGTGTCGCATGGGGGCATGACGCCACCAAGGCTTTTATTATATAGGACTAGTGGCCTGGTGCATGGATTCATGCACACTGAAAGGAAATTAATAAGAAATATTTTAATATCACTATTCACCCTTTCTTTATAATAGAAAGAAGTGTCAGAGATGAAAGAAAATTAGTAAAATGTATATGAAAATAATGTATAAATTAATTAATAAATAAACAATAACAACATGATATAACAACAACAACAAAGACAGGATATAAAACCAACAAAAACATGACATAAAACAACAAAAACATGATATAAAAACAACAATGATAAACACAATGACTGATAAATTGATTAAACTTATTCCAACACTGAGGCCAGTGTTAGATGGGGACAAATCACTTCTTGGAATCAGAACAACCTCTCCTCTGCAGATCCTGTTAATACTTCAGCTTTGATTATGTTAGGTCACAATCTTTTGATAATAAATCTAGTGCCATTACAAAGACCCAATTTACTAGTAAGATTTATCAGGAGCACCTACTTTCAATTTTAATTTACAACACGGCATTCCCAAAGGAGTAATACTTTCAAGAAATTTGATGGAAAAATTTTCATTTTGGGCATCATCCATTGAATCTAGTATTATTGTTGATTACACTGTTATCTCTGAGTGTTAATGCAATATCTGTTCCCCAGTCTTTTTTCACCATGTGGGAAAAGAATAGGACACGTTATTGCATGAAATGTAGGAAACAGGATACTGATTTGTTTCATTTTAGTGGCATTCGGATAATTGGGATCTGGTTTGCAATGAATGATCAAGTCCCTTTCAAAAGGAGGTCCTCCATCTTCGTTTCTGAATATGACAGCAACTTGGTTTACACGGGGATAATTATATCTACCTGGATCACTATTACAATCATATTTAATCACCATTGTTACTTCCATGCGACACCGCAGCTTTCTTTCAGCTTCAGAATGTCAACAAAAACAACCAAATTCACAATTGACAATGACAGATCGAAACACACTCATGCGATTGGCACCAGTGAGAGCTTTATATGTATCGCATATGCACGAGTCAACTTAGCCTTTTATAGATATAGAACAAACTTGCTTAATTAGACCTGCTTTTTGATGTAGCTAAACTTTTTACAGCCCAGTGAAGCATCCCAACTTCTCTTTCAGGTAATTGTCAGCAACACAGCAATAAATATCAATATGAAGCACATTATTAGTGTAGATCACACAGGGAGAACAAAGGGTAAAATATTTAACTGCAGGAGTGTTTGATTATATTCTGCGCAGTGAGAAAAATTGAAGTCATTTTTATGGTCCACCATTTCTTACTTCTTTTTAGTCGGGTCAAGTTTTTAAGCTTTCTAAATCTCCATTTTCCGGCTAATGAAAAGAAAATAATATTCCACTGAGTCTCCTATCTACCTACCCCAGGACTTTGGTGAGGATCAAATGAGATGAGGCACGGGAAAACGCTTCACAGACATTTGGTTACAGTGTAAAGTGTTTCCACCTGAGACTAGTCATCACTAGAGAGGGGAAGCCAGGTATTGCTACTTGACGTCATTACCCGGATGGTTGGATACTTAGCATATTAGTCTTTTATATAGATAGATAATAAATTCTCAGAAAGAGAAACTAGACAAATAATCCCATTTACCAATGCAACAACAACAAAAATTAAGATATGTAGGAATAAACTTAACCAAGGAGGTAAAAGACTTGTACTCAGAAAACCAGAAAAGGACAGGAAAAAGAGATAGTGGAAGATATTAGCAAGTGGAAGAATATACCATGTTCATGGATCATTAAAATGTCCATACTACCCAAAGCATTCTACAGCTTCAATGCAATCCCCATTAAAATGCCAACAGCATATATTACAGATTTAGAACAAATATTCCAAAAATTTATATAGAACCAAAATGGACCCCAATGCAGCAGTCTTGAGAAAGAAGAACAAAGTTGGAGGGATCACAATACCAGATATCAAGTTATACTACAAAGCTACTGTAATCAAAATAGACTGGTACTGGTAAAAGAACAGGCATATAGATCAATGGAATAGAACAGAGACCCCAGAAATTGACCCAAGCCATCACACTCAATTAATATTTGACAAAGGATGCAAGAGTATACAATGGAGTCAAGACAGTCTCTTCAATAATTGGTGTTGGGAAAACTGGACAGATACATGCAAAAAAATGAAATTAGACCACCAACTTATACCATATACAAGAATAAACTCAAAATGAATAACAGACTTAAATGTAAGTCACAAAACCATAAAAACCCTGAAAGAAGACATAGGTAGTAAAATCTCAGACATCTTGTGTAGCAATATTTTTGCCAATATATCTCTTTAGGCAAGAATAACTATATATATATTTATAATAGAGGCCCGGTGCATGAAATTCATGCACTGGGGGGGGGGGTCCCTCAGCCCATCCTGCCCCCTCTCACAGACCAGGAGTCCTCCGGGGATATCCTACTGACAGCTTAGGCCCGCTCCCCATGAGTCAGTATGCCTCCCTCTGCAGGAGGCAACCTGGTTGATCAGGAGAAGGTGCCGCCCCCATCACCCCACTGCTGCTGCCACTGTCAGCTGCCACAGCTGCCAAAGTGTTTTCATCAACACGGACTCCAATCCCTTCACCACAAAAAAATGACAACTTTCTTTAGGCATTTTCAAGATGTCTCTTTCATAGGATATGACATTTCTTTCTTTATTTCTTTTTTTAATCCTCACCCAAGGATATTTTTCCATTAATTTTTAGAGAGCATGGAAGAGAGAGGGAAAGACAGAGAGAAACATTAAGGTGAGAGGGACACTGCGATTGGCTGCCTCCTGCATGAGCACTGACCTGGGCCCTGGCCAGGGAGGAGCCTGCAACCTAGGTACATGCACTTGATCAGAATCGAACCCGGCCTCCCTGTGGTTTGCAGGCCGAGACTCTATCAAACCAGCTAGGGCAGGATATGACATTTCTTAGACCCTCCAGCAGTGGACCTTTGTTTTTTCCTCCAGGAGTGAGGTGGAAAAACCCTAGATCACGTTCTTGGATTCTTATTACCCAAGTTACCAAGAACACTGCCGCATACAGGGAGCTTAGCCAATGAGCTGTCAGAAAAGGTATTTCCTCTGCAGCTCACGCGCAGAGGCGGGACTGCTGGCTAGGGCCTGCCCTCAGCCATGAGTGAGCCCTCTCCTTCTCCCTCTCCCTCTCCCTCTCCCTCTCCCTCTCCCTCTCCCTCTCCCTCTCCCTCTCCCTCTTCCTCTCCCTCTCCCTCTCCACCGCTCTCTCCCTCCAGTCCACTATCTCTAAAATGCAGTGAAAAAATATCCTCTGGTGAGTATTAAAAAACAAAACAAAACAAAACACAGAATAACAGGCCTCCTCCTTGGAGACGCTGAATATGTAGGCCTGAAAGAGAGAATTCTTGGCTCTGCGAAGATCTCTACATGAATTTTATTAAAAATATTTGGAAAATTATCCTAAGCCACACCAATTATTCAAGTTTGTGCTTTTTTTGTGTTCCAGGGAAGAATCAAATAATCTTTTGTTTTATTGTATCAAAACAAAATTTTGCATGTGTTAAATACATACTTCTTATTCAAATACATAATAGCAGATGCAAAATAGCAGGAGTGATTTGTCAGGTTGATTTGCATACTCACTCCTGATTGGCTGGTGGGCGTCATGAAGTGATGGTCAATTTGCATCTTTCTCTTTTATTAGTGTGTGTATATATATATATATACACAACTGGGACTACATCAACCTAAAAAGCTTCTGCAAAGCAAAAGAAACCATCTACAAAATGAAAAAAGAAACCATTCTATGGTAGAACATATTCTTCAATGATACATCTGATAAAGGGTTAATCTCCAAAATACATAAAGAACTTATACAGCTCAACACCAGGAAGACAAACAATCCAATTAAAAAATGGGGAAAGGAGCTGAATGGGCACTTCTTCAAAGAGGACACATAGATGGCCAATCCTATATAATAATAGACAAACATGCAATTAGCCATCCCTCCGCTACGCTAAGTGACACCCACAAGCCACGCACACCTGCCAATTCGAGTGACTATGCAAATTATCTGACAAAAATGGTGGTTAATTTGCATACGCAGGTGTCAAGTGCCCCAGGAGGCGATGGCGGCCACGGGCTCCCAGGAATTTCACTGGTTGAGGAGGCGCGGCTGGCATCACCTAGCCATGCCCCCGGACTCCCAGGACCTTCGCTGGTTGGGGATGCGTGGTGGCCGGTGCCTAGCCACGCCCACGGGCTCCAGGGATGTTACCAGCAGAGAGCAGAGTGGGAGTGGAGCAGGCAGAGAGTGGGAGGTTTAGAGGACTTGGCAGAGCAGGACACTGCTGGACATAGAGCAGAGCGAGAGAGAGGGCGGCTTGGAGGGCATGGCTCCCTCTCTCACCTCAGCTTCCTCATCACAGCTATGGAAACTGACAGCAGGGCAGAGGAAGTCCCACCCCCACAGAATCAGTCAGAATCAGCCATTGGTCAGACAGCTCTCAGTGGCCTGATAGTCAGGATTCTCATTCACCTGAATCTCAGACCGAGACTGTAGAGAGGTGGGACTATGTCTAAAGAACAACTATTGATACAATATAGCTCTGCAGCCGAAAGATGCCTGCATTATCGACAGAAAGTGTCTGCAGAGCAGCATGCGTCTGATCTTGAAAGAAAGCGGCGCCTACAACAGGATTTATCTAAACACCAGCTACTGGAAAAACACCGCTCTGATGCCGAAAAACACCGGCATTATCCACAGAAAATGTCTAAAGACCAACGTACCTTTGAAGTTGAAAGAAGGTGGTGGCGACAACAGAATATGTCGAGAGAACAGGCATCAACAATTACTACCAATTCCGGTAGGAACTGCCTTCTCAGTGAAAATGGAGTACATGACGATGCAATCTCATAGTTGTTATGGAATGACTGTTCGATGTGAATTTTGCCTATCACTAAATTTCTCGGATGAAAAACCATCCGATGGGAAATTTACTCAATGTTGTAGCAAAGGGAAAGTCTGTCCAAATGATATACATTTTCCAGATTACCCAGCGTATTTAAAAAGATTAATGACAAACGAAGATTCTGACAGTAAAAATTTCATAGAAAATATTCGTTCCATAAATAGTTCTTTTGCTTTTGCTTCCATGGGTGCAAATATTGCATCGCCATCAGGATATGGGCCATACTGTTTTAGAATACACGGACAAGTTCATCACCGTACTGGAACTTTACAATCTTTGGATGGTGTTTCTCAGAAGTTTGCTCAACTCTCTATTTTGGATACAGCCAAAGCTACAAGTAAAAGATTAGCAATACCAGAAAACCAGGGCTGCTCAGAAAGACTCATGATCAACATCAACAACCTCATGCATGAAATCAATGAGTTAACAAAATCATACAAGATGCTACATGAGGTAGAAAAGGAAGCCCAATCTGAAGCAGCAGCAAAAGGTATTGCTCCCACAGAAGTAACAATGGCGATTAAATACAATCGCAACAGTGACCCGGGTAGATATAATTCTCCCCGTGTAACCAAGGTTGCTGTCATATTCAGAAACGAAGATGGAGAACCTCCTTTTGAAAGGGACTTGCTCATTCATTGTAAACCAGATCCCAATAATCCACATGCCACTCAAATGAAACGAATCAATATCCTGTTTCCTACATTAGATGCGATGACATATCCTATTCTTTTCCCACATGATGAAAAAGGCTGGGGAACAGATTTTGCATTAAGACTCAGAGACAGCAGTGTCATTGACAATAATACTAGACAAAATGTAAGGACACGAGTCACACAAATGCAGTATTATGGATTTCATCTCTCTGTGCGGGACACGTTCAATCCTATTTTAAATGCAGGAAAATTAACTCAACAGTTTATCGTGGATTCGTATTAAAAAATGGAGGCCAATTGGATAAATTTCATTAAAGCAAACCAATCTAAGTTGAGAGTTGAAAAATAGAGTGGTTTGATGGATTATCTCAAATCTAGATCTGAAAAGGACCATGTGCCGATTGGTAAGATGATAATACTTCCATCATCTTCTGAGGGTAGTCCCAGAAATATGCCACAGTGATATCAGGATGCTATGGCAATTGTAATGAGGTATGGCAAGCCTGATTTATTCATAACCATGACATGCAACCCCAAATGGGCAGATATTGCAAACAATTTACAATGCTGGCAAAATGTTGAAAACAGACCTGACTTGGTAGCCAGAGTTTTTAATATGAAGCTGAAATGATACCTGTAAATTCTATTTATTTGGCAAAGTAATAGCTAAAATTCATGTCATTGAATTTCAGAAACACGGACTGCCTTACGCTCACATATTATTGATATTAGATAGTGAGTCCAAATTATGTTCCTCTAATTAATTCTTTTTCAATGTGCATGAATTTCGTGCACCGGGCTACTAGTAGATATATAAAATAATGCTCAACATCAGTAATTATAAGAAAGATGCAAATTGAAACTTCAATGAGATATTACCTCACACCTGGCAGAATGGCAACCATCAAATAAATCAACCAACAACAAGTGCTATGGAGGATGTGGAGAAAAGAGAACACTTGCGCACTGCTGAAGGGAATGCACACTGGTGCAGTTGCTATGGAAAACATTATGGAGTTTCCTCAAAGAATTAAAAACAGAATTGCCTTTTGACCCAACAATTCTACTTCTGGGAATATATTCTACAAATCTCAAAACACCAATCAGAAAGAACATATCCACCCTTATGTTCATATCACATTATTTATAATATCCAAGTTCTGGAAATAGCCCCAGTGAGCACAGTAGATGAGTGGACAAACAAGCTGTGGTATATTTACACAATGGAATATTATGTGGCTGTAAAAATGAAAAGAAGGATCTTTTTCCCTTTACGACAGAATGGAACTGGAGATTACTATGCTAAATGACATAAACCAGTAAGATAAAGACTTACATATGGAATCTAATGAACAAAATAAATGGATGAACAAAATAGATCCATTGTCATGAATACATAGAACAGATTGGCAGATCTCAGAGGGGTGAGTGTTGGTAGGGACTGATTAGCCAAAGAACATATAAGCATAATCCATAGACTCAGACAATAGTATGGTGAAGGCCATGGTGGTGGTGGTTGAGGTATACAAAGGGGGTAATGGTGGACATTGGTAATAATATTAACAATAAAAATATGAATCAGAAAAAAACACAACTTTAATAAATTTAGACAGAATTTTACCTCCCAAAATTCTTTCACTGTGTAAAAAAAGGAAGAAACCATAGTCATAATATTTTTATTTAGAGGCATTAATTATTTATTTTAATAGCCTAGTTTTCCCCTATATAATATTATCTCCCAAATGACATAATATTAATACTGTATAAAATAAGATATATTTTATAAACATTTAAATATTTTATGACATATACTATATATGTTTATATTATATATGTATGCATGTATTTCTATTATTCCTTCAATATATTTCCCACAGTCATGGGCCAACACAACAGATTCAGCAGCTAAGACATTATTTTTAAGGACCCACAGAAACATGTCTGGGGACACAATAATACTGTGAGTATTGTAGTTGTTGGGTTTGAGCCCTTCTGCGAGGGACGGGACCTCTTTGGATGCTGGGAATTGGAAGAAGACATGAACAGCTGCAGGTATATAGGACATGCTTTATTGCAGACAAAGCAGCCATTGCATACATAGCAGCCAGCCAAAGCAGCCTGCCACTGGCTGTTCAGTAGGGCATTTTATACCAACCCAGGCAAAAAAGGCTTCTTGTCAAATAGTGACATTAGTGTTATATGAACTAGTTACATACTATAAAGGTGCGCCTATGCAGTGCATACAGAAAAAATGCTGTGTCATTGCCTTTGCACATGCATATGGCAAATGGGCCTTTAACACTTTAACATCCGGTGTACTCTGGTCAGAGTCCCCACAGTAGGCTACAAGCTCTGGTGAACACAAACAGTAAGCAGTTAGAGTCAGATATTCTACCATAGCCTAAGGCAAAAAACATAATCTTCTATAATATCATATACCTATATCAATATATATATATGAAAGCAATATGTTTCTAGATAAAAGTCCACCCTTATTCACAGGAGATACATTCCAAGATCCACAGTGGATGCCTGAAACTGTCAACAGTAAAAACCCCATAGTATTTACTATATTTGGTCCTTATCATATATATCTACAATACTTATAATAAAGTTTAATTTATAAATTAGGCATTAGGCACAGTAAGAGTTTAATAACAATAACTAGTAATAAAATAGAACCATTATAACACCACACCATAATAAAAGTTATTGATATGACCTCTCTCTCTCCCTTCTCCTCCCTTTTTCTCCCTCTTGTCAGACAAAGGGATGATTCACATTCCAGACAGGAATGGTATGAGATTTCATCATGCTACTCAGAATAGCATACAACCTAAAACTTATGAATTGTTTATATCTGGAATTTTCCATTTAATGTTTTCAGACCATGGTTGATTGCAGGTAATGGAAAGTAAACGATGCAAACTTTTTTTTTTCTGAGTTAAGACTAGCTTAATTTCATATTTTTACAAAAAACATCCATCCACACTGGAAGTCAAATATACGGCCAGACAGATGTTTACATGCAGGAATCTTGAGGCATTAGAAAGAATAAGTATGGCTGTTCCCAAAACATTACTTTGGCTACCTAATTAAAAGAAGAAGGGGCTTTTGTTAAATCTCACATTGTATATCCCAAGGACACCATAAGTACTTCAATAGAAGCCTATTAACAAAAGTCAAAAAAATAGGATTGCTGTAAGAAACCTATATAAGTCATTACATAATAAATTTATTAAAATTTAAATCCCAGTAAGAGAAGAGCTTTTTCTCTTACTTGTTCTTTGTTTAATTTTTCTAGGTTCAGCTGAGTGGTAGTCTCTTGTTTAAGCTGTGTTTAAATTATACTTCATTCTGTTTGAAGACTTACAGGTGAAAAATCCACTGATATTAATGCCCAAAATCACTGGCTTTAAAAAAAAGATCCTAACAGACACAGCCAAATATTTTGGGAAACTATATTAAAAGTTGTCAAGTCTAGGCTTTTATGCTGAATCTTGGGCCACACTTACTTCTTATAGTTGGCTCAGCTCAGGTTTCTGCAGCCACAGTGACTTGGCATTACTCCCTTTCCTTCTCCATTTTTTCCCTTTCCTCAGCAAGAAGGATTTTCACAACTGTGTGGATTGAATAGGTTCCCAAGAGTGTACATTCAGTAATTCTCATTATCAAAGCTTATCAGAAGATAAGGCTGTCATCAACCACTTCTCCCTCTTTGCAGTGCTCAGTAACCCTATAAAAAAAAAAAATCAGAGAGTTTGCCCAAACGTGTGTGTGTGTGGTGTGTATATATATATATATATATATATATATATATATATATTAATTTCAGAGAGAAAGGGAGAGGGAGAGAGAGATAGAAACATCAATGATGAGAGAGAATCATTGATAGGCTGCTTCCTGCACACCCCACACTGGGGATCGAGTTTGCAACCCAGGCATATGTCCCGACAGGGTATCAAACCCTGACCTCCTGGTTCATAGGTTGACGCTCAACCATGGAGCCACACTGGCTGGGCTGCCAAATGTTCTTTAAAGTAAAAAACAAACAAACAAACAAAAACCAACAAAAACACACACACAAAAAAAACATATTTCAGAATGTAAAAGAAACAGCAAACTGACCTACTCTACTTGAATTCTAATTTATTTGATTTAAATTTATTTGACCTAATTTATTTAATTCTGGTTTTGTTAATAATTTTATGAACTTGAAAAAAAAATCACTGAACCCTGCTGTGTATCTGTTTTCTCAAATATAAAATGATTATATTGCTACTTAATCTGCTATGCTGAACAGTGATTATATTTGGCTCCCTCATGGAGTTCAAATAATGTGAACTTCATTCTTCTATTAGTTGTAAACTAGTCACTCAATACCAAGAAGCCAAAAAGGCTAGACAAATACTTTTCCTGTGCCCTTGGCAGCTAGGGTGTGGGTCCATGATTTAAATTTGGATAATCCAGTTCTGTCTGGAGCTTTGAATTTACCGTGACAGAGAGAGAATTCATTTGGTCAGTGGCTTCAGTCATATCCCAAGTCCAAGAGCAGCAAAGGCAGAGTTTGCAGGGCTGCTGACTCCCACCTGTGCTGGCCATAGTGGAGAGTCCAGTGTCCAGCAGTGGTTGCAGTGTCATGCCCACCAGACCATTACTAAAGAGAAGCTTTGTTTCTGTAAGCTTAGGCTCTTTGGTTCATGTTCACATTTCTAATTCTTATGGTACCACTTTTCCAGAAATTATGGGAGCTATACAATATCTCTTTATTTCCTTTTTGTTTAATTCAGTCAAAGTCAGTTTCTGTTATTTACTACTAAGAAAATGCAGTATTATAACTGGCTACCTTGCAAAGCTGTTGTGAAATCTGGCTGAGTTGTTTCCAGGGAAATTCTGTAGGAAAGGATAAAAATGTGATCTAGTTTCATGTAATGAGTGTTTAGTAAGATCTTTATGGAGGTAAGGGATGAACAACATGCAGGATGTGTGCTCAAAATGCTTTCAGAATAGTGAAGGGCATGAGAACAACAGATTACTATAACACTACTATAGTAAGAGTGCTCTCATAAGAGAAATACAAGCATCTCATAAGAGAAATACAAGCAAAAGTGTAAGATGCAGGAGGAAGAGGGTAGAGTGAAAGATTCAACAGATGCATAACTTGAACTAAGGTGAATAGATGAATAGAGTCCATGGGGAAAAATATTTGACATCACCCTTAAAAGTTGAATTGGAACTTAATGTAGGATATAGACATGGGCCTTGCAGTTGGAGTCAGGAATCATTTTTTCTTTCAAGCTCCACTCTTAGGTCTCAAACTCCTTAATTCACCTGTGACATGAAAAAGTTATAGTAAATGGCCTATAAAGTTTTTATAGTTCTTAAATTTCTGATTGATTCCCATGGGCATATAGGGAGAACATAGCAGATAGAAGAAGCATGGTGAACTAAAAAGTCAAGGCAAAAAAGTTAAATGAACAAAAATTTAGAAGCAAGACAGCAAGTTCAATCCTAAAACAATGTATAGCATAAGATATAAAGATGAAGAGATTGTTTTTCAACTGATAGGCAAAGGGAGGCCAGAAAAAAATTTATCAACATGCTATGTTAAAAAAAAAAGGGTTTTTTTTTCACATTTAGAGCAAGTATGGGTTGAGAAATGCAACCATAATGGGACTAGGATTTGAAGAAATCTAAATGAAAAAATAATGGTGAACTGAACTAGGATGATGATAGCAATGGAAACAGAGGATAGTTGTGAAAGACATTCTGGAGATAGATTCTCTCCAACTTAATGACTGATTGCAGAGAATGAGGGGAATGATGGTCAAGGTAACTTGTATGGTAAAAGTAAACCCATAGAAGGTTTATAAATCTGGTGAGAAAGTTGAAATAGTATATATAGATGATTCAGAAAGAGAGATGTGTGCATAGTTTGAAGAGGTATTGCTATTGAGGGAGATTGGTACTACAAAAAAAAGGAGATACACACTGAGTGGCCAGATTATTATGACCACTCCATCAGTACTTCATTGGGCTACCTTTTGCCTTCAATACTGCGGTGATTCTTCTAGGCATTGACTCCACGAGATGTTGAAAGGTGATGCGAGGAATCTGACACCATGCCTGATGAATAGCACTGTCCAGTTCTGTGAGATTTGATGGTTGTGGAACCAGCTGTCTAATGGCTCTTTTAACTTCATCCCACAAATGCTCAATTGGATTGAGATCTGGTGATTGTGGGGGCCACCAAACAAGGTAAAGTCTCCCTCATGTTCTTGAAATCACTCCTGCACAATATGAGCACCATGGCATGGCGCATTGTCTTGTTGGAAGAAGCCATCTCCATTGGGATAAGCCATCAACATGATAGGATGATGTTGATCAGCAACAATACTTAGGTATGTTGTGCTATTCTGACGTTGTTCCACACGAATTAAAGGGCCCAAATCATGCCAGGAAAACATGCCCCAAACCATAACACTGCCTCTACCAGCTTGAAGGGTTGTACTCATGCATGTGGGGTGCATGCTTTCATGCTGTTGCTGCCAAATTCTCACTCTGCCATCTGCATGATGCAACTGGAAACGTGATTCATTGGACCACATGACTTTTTTCCAATGCTCAACTATCCAATCCTTGTGTTCCTGTGTGAATTGGAGATGTTTTATCTCGGTAACTGCAGACAGCAAAGGTGTTCGAACAGGCCTTCGGCTTCCATATCCCATACGATGCAGTGTATGGCTAATTTGCCTACAAATGTCAGGTGGTCATAATAATCTGGCAACTCAGTGTGTATGTGTGTGTGTGTGTACACATTTTATCTTTTCAATAACTTCATGAGGGTAGTTGAGGCAATATTTTCATCTTTTCTACTGTTTTCCAATCATAATTTTAGAGACAGGGACTTGTAGCTTTAAGCAGGCAAGTGGGAAGTCTGCTTCAAAATAACTGGCTCCTAATCCAGTGTTTTCTCTTCTTCCCCATAACAGATACCCATCTAAACATAACTTTGTAAAATCTAGGTGTCTGTGATGCTATGTGTATCACCTAATAATAGATTCATCTTGAAAATGCACTTATCCTTATAGAGAATTTAATTTTATTTTATATTGCTAGGTTTTTAATTTTCATTTGGTTAAAAATATTTTCTTAATGTTGTTAATGTAAGCTGTCCATATCAATGAATGCAAATGATTTTCCATATATTTTTTAAAAAGCAGCACTTGATCCATAGGCATGAGCTCTGACCTAGTAGTAGTTACACATTTTTTATTAACAGGGTTAGGTTTTTTTTTTTGGCAAGGGTGAGAACTACCGCCTCTGACCAAAGAACATCAGGAAGCATAATGTCAGCCTAACCATAAATTTGGTCTTATGGCATCAAACACCAAAACCACAGGGGAATCAAAGGGGAATTTGTTCATGAAGTCTGAGTTTCTTGGTTTGTAGTTAAGGAGATTGTAGTTGCAAAACAAAGAGAATTACTGCAAGTCACATAGTTAGTGGATGTCAGACTCAAGGCTAGAACCCTGCTCTTGGTCAATTAGTCCTTTAGCATTACTGTGAAATCAGTGAGTTTGGTGTTTATAGTCAAGCTATGGTTTTGAAGCTATCAGAGAATAAAATTGTGTTGAGAACTATTAAAGACTAGAGTCCTGGTGCACAAATTCATGCACCAGTGGGGTCCCTTGACCTGGCCTGCGGGATCGGGCCAAAACTGGCTCTCGGACATCCCCCGAGGGGACCTGGATTGCGAGAGGTGCAGGCCAGGGCAAGGGACCCCACTGGTGCACTATCGGGGCCAGGGAGGAATGCAGAGGTTGGCCAGCTGGGGAGGGATCGTGGAGGGCTCCAGGGCGTGTCTGGCCCATCTCACTCAGTCCCAATTGGCTGGACCCTAGCAGCAAGCTAACCTATCGGTTGGAGCGTCTGCCCCCTGGTGGTCAGTGCATGTCATAGTGAGTGGTTGAGCGACCTTAGCATATCATTAGCATATTACCCTTTGGTTGAATGGACAACTGGACAACCAGACACTTAGCATATTAGGTTTTTATTATATAGGATGCTTGGGGGTAAGGGTGCTGGGAACTGATATGCATATATGCATAACCCATGGACATAGGCAATAGAGTAGTAAAGGCCTGGCAGGGATGGGTACCAGATGGAGGGGGTCAATGGGGAAACAGACTCACAAACAAACAAACAAACAAAGGGGACATCTGTAATACTTTCACCAATAAAGATAAATTTAAAAGAAGATGCTTGGTATAAAACTTTGATCATTCACCTGTAAGTATTTTTAAGGTGCCTATGAGGCAATCTCCTCTTTTGGTTTTATGAGCTAACAGAGGAACATAAGAAAAAGTGAAATTCTGTAATGACACTGTAACATTCAAAATTTAACCAAATGTATCTTTAGTTCCAGTCTGACTGTAGAGTCCCAGACCTGCCATCCAGTTTCTAACTGAATGTCTTGCCTGCATCGTAAATTCATTGCATTCTTCTTTTATTTTAGGAAACAACATTTTTATTTTAGGAAGCAAAATCTTAGGTCACAAATCATTCAAGTTTAAACTTTAAGTTAAAAGTTTTAGCTTTAAGTTGATTTGAGGAGACATTTTGGTATGTTTATCATATGCTAAACAAATTTAAGAATTCATTTGAAAGGATATTTTGCCCAGAGTATATTCAGGAAGTGTTAAAAGGCTTAAGAAAGTAAAAACTGAAGATTTAAGCTGAGACTTTTAATAAATTACAAGTTTGTCAATTTATTTTACCTCTTATGATATTGAGAATGTTGGCTGCAAAATAATATTTTCTTTCTAATTTAAGTATAGAAACTTTTAACACTGGTATATTTATCCAAAAGAAAGATCATCATCATCAATAATATTTCCTTTAGAGGAGAATTTAATATTTTGATATTTTATCAATAATCATAATGCAACATATATTTAAGTAAATAACAGTATGTGTTACCTTCTATGTTGATAAGAAAAGAACTAAAACATTTATTTACTCCACCCCCCCCCCGCCCCCAATAATAAGCCCTAAGGTTCACTCTATCACTTCAATCAAGGCAGGCTAATCAAAGTTAAAAAAAATGTAGTCTATTGATTTCCTTAAAAATAAATTCTTTTACCATGAAACAAAATACTAAACTCTGCCCTTTAGACATACTACCGTACTTCAAATGCTGATCTTATTTGTCACTGCTTGAAAGTGAAACAGAGTTAGACTTTAAAAGAAAAGAAAACCCTGGAGCTACTTGGGAAGCATTAAGGGTCAGTCTGTTTGCCTGGTTCTGGCCAGAACATACCCAGAGTCACAAGGCCTAAATAAGGGCCACTTTATTTTCATTTCAAGGCCTAAATAAGGGCCACTTTATTTTCATTTGACATTTTTCAATCAAAGCACATAACTAGAATTTGAAATATAATATATAACGAACCATATTGTGAGATTGATGTTCTATTTCACTTAGCATCTTCCTACTTGTCTTATTGGTGAAAAGGAAATAATAGACTTTTCCTTGTCACTGCAATTTGAATTCTGTATGCAATAATAAAGAAGCATAATAAAAAAATAATAATGCCAAAGCAAATTGAAAATTGGTGAACAGTTAGATGGGGATTTTCTTGTATGTTGAAAATACTGGCCACAAACTTTCTATGTTCCTAAATGTTCATTTTGTACTAAATTTTGAAATGTATTCATCCATTGTAAGGGAAGTTAATAGCTCCCCAAAAGTATAAAATATAGAGAATAAACAGTATTAATTTAATGAGCTAAATATTATTTGTTTGGATGAGTGCTTTTTTGATCTCTCTCTCTCTCTCTCTCTCTCTCTCTCTCTCTCATCTGAAAGATTTCAGAACTTTCCATCTCTTGACCCTAGGGACACACACTGCCCAGGGGTGCTTCCTGGAGCAGAATCTGACACCTTCCAACAATACTTATGTACAAAGATTGTGCTGTGGCCTGGAAAATAGTACTCAATGTGTCAGGAGGTGATCAAAATCCCAGATTGGAGGAACTCAGGCTAAAGTCACAAAAGGGTTAAAAAGATAAATGCTTCTTACTGAAATATGCCCACATATGCACCCTATATCTTCAACTTAGACTGAAATTTTAAAGGGCATAACAGTTTCTTATACTGCTTTCTTTCCCAAGTCTAAAATATATTTAAGCAGGAAAAGGGCAGAATGACCATTATTCCAATTCTATATTTCAATTAATAATCTGATTATTATTATTGGGGAGAAAAGAACATCATTCTAAATGAAACATTTTGGTTAGTATAAGCAAGACTGCTCAAGGAACTGATCTGAAAATGGTTGGGTTTTCATTGTGAGGATTTGGGGCGTGGGGGATGGGCAAGTGGAGGGTAGTTAGAAAACCTCCCAGTAAGGAAATCTATACCTTTCTAAAACCAGACAAACACAAGGGGGCAGTTAGAGCTCAAGCTCTGATTTCAAAACTGGCTAACTGAATGAGAGCTAACCTATTTTAGTTTACCCTTGGGATATTTATCAGTTCCCTTGGCAGGCAAAGAAACGTGAGGCTGACAAGTGGGTTTAGTTTGCACTTGGTCTAATTGCTGTGAGGACAGCTGGAACCTCTCTAATGACAGCTACAATAGCTATGGCTTCGGAAGAGCTTGGGGCTACATTCCCTAAAATTTACACTTTAGTTCTAGCCTCCCGATTCTGATCAAACTGTGTTTCTCACGCATTCTAAATGTATTTTTTTACTTTTACTCTGTGAACTTTGTTTGCAAAGGAGGGACTTATTAAAAACTCACCAACCTAAGGGCTATGTTTATTTTAATTTATGAGGAGACAGTAGTGGGGGGGGGTTGGACTGGGGCGAAGGGGGAAGTTCAACTAATTCTAGCTTTGGCTTTTAGTTTCAGCTGTTCTTTTGCAAATATGCTTCAGATCCCCACCCCCCTACCCCACACCCCACCCCCCAAACTGCAAGCCATCCTGGGTTTCGATTCAAACTCAAGCGGCATTGCTATAACTTTTCTCACGGGTTTGCAAGTTTCCGTGAGAAATAACCATCCCTGCGCGGAATTCCATTGAATTTGGGGGATGGGAGCTAACATGGGTAATCCTGGGTCGCAGGTACTTGAAGTGAATCTAGCCCAATGGGCAGCCGCCTGGAGCTGAGCTCAGCTGCCCTATTGGAGAGCGAGGAGGGCAGGGCAGGCAGCTCCAGGTCCTTCACTTGCAAGAAAACTTGTTGAATCTTCTCTCTCCTCCCCTCCCAGCGCTTTGCCCGCCTCCGTCCCTAGGAGCTGATTGGCAGAAATCACTATCCAACCCTAGACTCTGGGCCTCCTCCGGGACCTAGGATTGGCCTACAAGAAGGACTGGGATGAGGGGGTGCAAGGGGGAGGGATTTCCCTTAAAGCTCAAGCTAGGTCCTGGGACCAGGGAAGGAGGAGTGGAGAGACTTAGTTCCCGCGACTGAGCCGCGAGGCCTGGAGGACTTATCCTCCCCCGCTGCAGTTCCAAGCCAGAGCGCGCCAAGCAATTTTCTCATCCTTCTGGCCCAGCTTCGGCTACAAGCAGGACCCCCACGCAGCGCGCGGAGTTCCTGGCACTTTCCGAAGGGGTCTATTGCTCCCTGCCCAGAGACTGACTGCGCGCTCTCGGACTTACCTGTTAGAGCACTAACACCTGGACCATGCACTTATTCAGGAACCCCAGGATAGCCTCCCACGCACGCCGGGTAGCCAAAGCCACCAGTTTTCAGCCAATGCCTCGGCCTCCGCCACGGACCCTGCTGCTGCTGCTGCTGCTTCTCCTGCCACTGGTAAGCTGCCTTCCAGCACAGCCCGATGCCCCCGGCCGGGTGTTGCTGTCCTCAGGTCTCCCGGGGGTTGCAGGGGTCCCCGCCGAGGAGGCTATAGTAATGGCGAACCGTGGGCTCCGGGTGCCTTTTGGCCGTGAGGTCTGGCTGGATCCACTGCAGGACCTGGTGCTGCAGGTGCAGCCGGGGGACCATTGCACGGTGACCGTACTAGACAACGACGCTCTGGCCCAGCGGCCTGGCCGCCTGAATCCCAAGCGCTTCCCCTGCGACTTCGGTCCTAGAGAGGTGAGCTACTCTCACCTGGGTGCGCGCAGCCCCTCGCGAGATCGCATTCCGCTGCAGCTGCGCTATGACGCGCAGGGAGAGACTGCAGTGCTTCCCTTGGTGCTGGAGGTGGTTGTGGTCTTTACTCAGCTGGAAGTTGTGACTCGGAACTTGCCTCTGGTCGTGGAGGAGCTGCTGGGGACCAGCAATGCTCTGGACGCGCAGAGCTTGGAGTTCACCTACCAGTCTGAGACAGAGGAGTGTCGTGTGGGCATCCTGTCTGGCTTGGGCACGCTGCCTCGCTATGGGGAACTCCTACACTACCCGCAGGTCCCAGGACTAGCCAGCGAGGGGGATACCCAGGAGCCTCTCCTGATGGACTGCAAAGCTTTTCAGGAGCTAGGTGTGTGCTACCGTCACACAGCCTCCAGTCGCTCACCAAACAGAGACTGGGTGCCCATGGTGGTGGAGCTGCACTTGCGAGGGGCTCCTGTGGGCAGCCCTGCTTTGAAACGCGAGCACTTCCAGATGCTGGTGAGAATCCGAGGAGGGGTTGAGAACACTGCCCCCAAGCCCAGTTTTGTGGCCATGATGATGATGGAGGTGGACCAGTTTGTACTGACCGCCCTCACCCCAGACATGTTGGCAGCTGAGGATGCTGAATCTACCCCTGACTTGTTGATCTTCAACCTCACCTCCCCATTTCAGCCTGGCCAGGGCTACCTGGTAAGCACTGATGATCGCAACCTGCCGCTCTCCTCCTTTACTCAGAGAGATCTGCGCCTCCTGAAGATTGCCTACCAGCCACCCTCTGAAGACTCTGACCAGGAGCGTCCCTTTGAGTTTGAGCTGGAGGTAGTAGACCCAGAAGGAGCAGCCTCAGATCCCTTTGCCTTCATGGTGGTGGTGAAGCCCATGAATACACTGGCTCCGGTGGTTACCCGCAACACTGGTCTCATTCTCTATGAGGGCCAGTCTCGGCCCCTCACCGGCCCTACAGGCAGTGGACCACAAAACTTGGTCATCAGCGATGAAGATGACCTAGAGGCAGTGCAGCTAGAGGTGGTGGCTGGGCTCCAACATGGTCACCTCATCCTTCTGGTTGGCTCCAGTGGTAACCCTGTCACTAAGGCCTTTACAGTAGCTCAGCTAACAGCTGGTCAGGTGGTCTACCACCATGATGACAAAGATGGCTCACTGAGTGACAACCTGGTGCTTCGAATGGTAGATGGAGGACACAGGCACCAGGTGGCAATTCCTATTCCCTATCACCTTAGTGCCTGTGGATGACCAGCCACCAGTCCTCAGTGCCAACACAGAGCTGACACTAGCAGAGGGTGAAACAATGCCCATACAACCCTTTGCTCTCAGTGCAACTGACATAGACTCAGATGACTCTCTGCTGCTTTTTGTGCTGGAGTCTCCCTCAACTACAGGCCATCTGATTATCCGCCAACCTCATCCTCCACAAGAGGTGGAGCAGCTTAGTGGAAGTCCTTGGAAGAAACAAGGAACATTTTATGAGAAAATAGTGACAAAGTGGCGGCAGCAGGACATAACAAAGGGGAGGCTGTTCTATATGCACTCTGGGCCCCATAATCCTGGACCAGTGATGGATCAGTTCACATTTCGAGTTCAGGATAACCATGACCCCCCTAATCAATCTGGGCTACAGAAGTTTGTGATCCGCATTCATCCTGTGGATCGCCTCCCTCCAGAGTTGGGCAGTGGCTGTCCCCTTCGGATGGTGGTGCAAGAATCCAAGCTTACACCGCTGAGGAAGAAGTGGCTGCAATACACTGACCTGGACACAGATGACCGAGAACTACATTACACAGTGACTCAGCCTCCAATGGACACAGATAAAAACCACTCGCCAGCCCCATTAGGAACCTTGGTCCTGACTGACAACCCTTCTATCGTGGTGGCCCATTTTACCCAAGCCCAGATCAATCACCATAAAATTGCTTACAGACCTCCAGATCAAGAACTGGGAGTGGCTGCCCGAGTGGCCCAGTTCCAGTTCCAGGTGGAGGACCGAGCTGGGAATGTAGCTTCAGGCATCTTCACCCTTTACTTGCAGCCAGAGGACAACCAGCCACCTGAGATCCTCAACACTGGCTTTACTACTAAGGAGAAAGGACACCACATCCTGAGTGAGTCTGAGTTGCATGTGAATGATATAGACACTGATGTAGCCCACATCTCTTTTACTCTAACACAGGCGCCCAAACATGGTCACATAAGGGTGTCTGGACAGATACTACCTGTAGGTGGGGTTTTCCATCTGGAGGACATAAAACAGGGTCGGATTTCCTATGACCATAGTGGGGATGACTCCCTTACTGATAACTGCTCCTTGGAGGTCAGTGACAGACACCATGTGGTGCCCATAACGCTCAGAGTGAATGTCCAACCAGTGGATGATGAGGTGCCCATGCTGAGCCTTCCTGCTGGCACTCTGGGGTCCTACCTAGATGTTTTAGAGAATGGGGCTACTGAAATCACTGCCAGTGTTATCAAGGGGACTGATGAAGACACTGATGATTTAATGTTGACTTTCCTCTTGGAAGATCCACCCTTATATGGAGAAATCCTGGTCAATGGAGTTCCAGCAGAGCAGTTTACTCAAAGGGACATCCTGGAGGGCTCTGTTGTCTATGCCCATACCAGTGGTGAGATAGGCCTATTGCCCAAAGAGGACTCTTTTAACCTGAGTCTGTCAGCTATGTCTCAAAAATGGAGAATAAGTGGCAGTACTATCCAAAGAGTTACTGTGTGGGTGACCATCCTTCCTATTGACAACCAGGCCCCAGAAATTTCTGTAGGTGAACAGTTTATAGTAATGGAAGGTGATAAAAGTGTCATAACCTCAATGCATATAAGTGCTGAAGATATTGATTCCCTAAATGATGACATCCTGTGCACTATAGTTATTCAGCCTACCTCAGGTTACGTTGAAAATATTTCTCCAGCACCAGGCTCTGAAAAATCAAGAGCAGGGATTGCCATAAGTGCCTTCACACTGAAAGATCTCAGGCATGATCATATTAACTATGTCCAGAGCATACATAAAGGAGTGGAACCTGTGGAAGATAGATTTATATTTCGTTGTTCTGATGGCATTAACTTTTCAGAAAGACATTTTTTCTCTATTGTTATCATTCCCACCAATGATGAACAGCCAGAAATATTTATGAGAGAATTTATGGTGATGGAAGGCATGAGTCTGGTGATTGATACGCCCATCCTCAATGCTGCTGATGCTGACATTCCCCTGGATGATTTAACTTTCACTCTTACCCAATTTCCTACTCATGGTCGCATCATGAGCCAGCTGATAAACAGCACAGTTTTGGTCAAAAGCTTTACCTTGGACCAGATCATAGAGAGTTCCAGCATTATTTATGAGCATGATGACTCTGAGACCCAGGAAGATAGTTTTGTGATTAAACTAACAGATGGTAAGCACTCTGTGGAAAAGACAGTTCTCATTATGGTTATCCCTGTTGATGATGAGACCCCCAGAATGGCCATTAATAGTGGATTAGAAATAGAAGTTGGGGAAACCAAAATTATGAACAATAAAATATTAATGGCAACTGATTTAGATTCTGAAGACAAATCATTGGTT
The DNA here is from genome assembly GCF_000147115.1 of Myotis lucifugus. NCBI lineage: Eukaryota > Metazoa > Chordata > Mammalia > Chiroptera > Vespertilionidae > Myotis > Myotis lucifugus. The sequence goes on along the minus strand of NW_005871067.1, from coordinate 9,733,530 downwards.
TATATAATTCGTTATGGGCCAGAACATGGATTATTACAGAGACAAAAACCTATGCATGCCTTTGAAAATATCACAATGGGCATGAATTTTACCCAGGATGAAGTGGACAGGAACTTAATTCAATATGTCCATTCTGGGCAAGACAGCATTCAGGACCTAATTAAATTTGATGTGACTGATGGAACAAATACCCTCATAGATTGCTATTTTTATGTATCTATTGGGAGCATTGACATTGTCTTCCCTGATGTGATAAGTAAGGGAGTGTCCTTGAAAGAAGGTGGTAAAGTCATCCTCACAACAGACCTCTTAAGCACTAGTGATTTGAACAGTCCTGATGAAAACTTAGTGTTTACCATCACCAAGGCTCCCCTGAGAGGTCTCTTAGAATGCACAGATCAACCTGGAGTGTCCATCACATCTTTCACTCAGCTTCAACTGGCTGGAAACAAAATCTACTACATACACACAGCTGATGATGAGGTGAAGATGGACAGTTTTGAGTTTCAAGTCACTGATGGACATAACCCTGTCTTCCGGACATTCCGTATCTCCATTAGTGATGTGGACAACAAAAAGCCAATTGTCACTATCCATAACCTGATTGTCAGTGAAGGTGAAAACAAGCTGATCACTCCCTTTGAACTCACTGTTGAAGACAGAGATACTCCTGATAAACTCCTAAAATTCACTGTCACCCAGATGCCTGTTCATGGTCAACTCCTACTTAACAATACCAGGCCTGCCATGGTTTTTACTAAGCAAGACTTAAATGAAAACTTAATCAGCTATAGGCATGATGGCACTGAGTCAAGTGAAGACAGCTTTTCCTTCACGGTAACTGATGGCTCCCATACAGAGTTCTATGTTTTTCCTGATACAGTATTTGAAACAAGAAGACCCCAAGTGATGAAGATCCAGGTCTTAGCTGTTGACAATAGTGTCCCCCACATTGCAGTGAACAAAGGAGCTTCTACACTTCGCACTCTGGCCACTGGCCACTTGGGATTCATGATCACAAACAAAATATTAAAAGCTGAGGACAGAGACAGCCTGTGTTTTTCTCTTAGGTTTATTGTTACAGAGCTCCCTCGACATGGATATCTCCTCAACTTGGGCAAAGGCAACCACAGTGTCACTCAGTTCACACAAGGTATGGTTCATTTTTCTTTCTTTATAACCATTGGGCATTTCAGGTCTTATTTCCTGAGGATATGGCTATCACTGTAAACATTATTAAGTAGAGGCTCAAATGATATTCTAAGTGAAAGAAGGAAAGGGACATAAAGGGAAAGGGAAAATTCAGGGACCTTCTTTCCTGGCAGAACAGCTCCTTTCTTGCCATGTGTCCCACTGCAGTGACCTTCACTAGAGAGAGTATTGATATTTTTTTATATAGCAGCAAGGGTTTCTGCCAGAACAGGAGCCAGACTTTGGTGAATTAAAATTGAAGCAAGCTTTTCAGCTCTGTGCCATTTGCCACACAACTGTCTCTGGAGCAGCCTGATTTGTATGCTGCAAATAGTTTATGAAGCATTTTAACATCACAGAGAGATGTGCTTTCTAAATTGTGTATTCAGATTATTATTATTAAATAGAGCCTACAAATTTATATTACTTTGATTAATTTTTAGAGCATTGTTATAATACTATTATAGTTGGTAGAAACTTTGTAACTAAAAATCTGTATTTATACTTTGTAGATTTTATAATTTTAATATTTCCAGACAAATACCTGTCCAAAGACATAAGAAGTAAACATCTATCTAGATTTATAAAAATATATACAAGGCATGTTACTATGGTATACACAAAGTAAGAGAGTATAAGAAGACATGATGTATAAGAAGACAGTATTTCTGTCACCAAAATATGCATCCACTTCATTACTAAGAACTTGAAGATATGTTAATAAAAGTAATAGTATAAGGAGAAAATTATTATTGTTATTTTAAAATATGTTTTTATTGAATTTTTAGAGAGTAAGGGAGAGGTATAGAGAGATTGAAACATCCATGAGGGAGAAACACCAATCGGCTGCTTCCTGCATGTCCCCTACTAGGGATCAAACCTACAACCTGGGCATGTGCCCTGACCCAGAATTGAACCAGGGACCTCTTGTTTCATGGGTTGACACTCAATGACTGAGCCACATTGACCAGGCAAAAATTATTTTTTTAATTTCAAAACTTTTCTCTGCCCTGTTTCAAACTCAATAAGAAACACTGGTTGCATCTACATTCATTTGCATTCTTGAGGCTAAAGTATTTTTCTAACCTAATTTTTTGTGTGTGCAGACATAATCTCAGACAGGAAGTGCAGGTGACCTAAGCAAAGTTACTCAGGGAATGAAGGGAGAAGCCAGTTCAGTTTGCTGGCTTGGGAGTTAGGGCTCTGCTCTCTAGAACCTGTGATTTTCACTACAAAGGGCTTTGGGTTACTTTCATAAAAATCTCACCATGTCAGAATGCAAACTTGATCTATCCTATGTGGGCTCTCTGGGTAGAGATGGAGTTTAACCCTAGGACATCCCAGTGGGGGTATTCTTTTCATGCAATAGTGTTGTGCTCTTAGATAACCAATGCTTTAATAAACAAAGATGTCACAAAGTGTAGTGCTAAAGTGAACTGTTTCTCTGATTTAGATGCTGGCAAATAGTCCTACACTCCAACCTTCTGATTCTTGGCTGAAAGCCTGAATATATCCTCGGGCCCGCAGGGACAGGAAAACCTCAGAGTGACAAGTGTCATGCCAGATCAGCAGGAAACTTGTGTGTGAAGGCTTTCTGAGGATAGAGATGCCATGTTATCTTAGATTGGTTTGTTTTCATGTGAGTGAAGAGGATGAAAGGAATACAGGCTTAGGCAAAAGTAGGTTTAAGTATCCACTTTCGCTGGTTGTTGGTTAAATTACCAGCCATCATTACCAAAAAGATAAATCATAAGTAAGGATACAAAATAATACCAATAATAACAATAAGACAAATAATATAAATAATAATATTTAATAAATAAATAATAATATAAGAATAAACTCTATGTTCCATGCACTCACAAATATAAACTTACTTTTGCCCATCCTATATATTGGAGGATAGAAAAATGTTACTTCAAATCACTTGTCTGACCAGATAAAGGATTCCAATGTTAAAGATTTTTTTAAAAGAAATTTTAGGATGAAGACAGGCAAATGTGCTATTTCATTACAGGTGTTACACTCACTAACTTGGACTCACCATGGTCATATGTAAATGAAGAGTAGTAGTAAATTTATTATAAAAAGTAAAGGTAAATTTCTAAGATTTCTTTTTAAAAATAAATTGTCATAACCCAATAAAAACTCAAATATTGATAAGAAAAATTATTGGTATTTAATAATATAGCACTCATTTGAACAAGTTGAGACTGGAGTTTGGCTCATAGCAGATATTTATGGGGATTAGATAAATGAGTAAACATCTATCATAGAGCTACCATGGCTGCTCTTCTAGTAGGGGAAATGAAAGAAGTGCTTAGAGTGAGGACTATGCAATCTCTTTATTTGTTTTTCTTTTGTTATTATGAAGGGATAAGCTAAAATATATTTTGATTGGTTTTCAATGCAGTAAATTAAATTAATTTAGCACGCGTGGCCAGAGAAAGTTATTCCTAAATTGACTGATGAAATGATTGATAGGAGAAAAACTAATTAATTTATAAAATGTATTAAATTTCATTATTAGAAAAAGTTAACAAAGTGGAATTAGACAAATTATGGAAATTATTTAGTTATTTTAAACTTTACCTCTCTGCTAAGATGACCCTGCTCCCTCAACTCTAGGTCAAAATCACTTTTCTCAAATACCTGGATTTTTTTTTTTCTTGTGAGACCTCATTTATAAATCATTTTTAGAAATTTCCCCTAAGTTTTTGAACCAGGGTATAGTTTCAGCCATGTTAATGAACTTAGAATTTTTCAAAACCCATGGAATGGTTGTGTGGATATACTGAAATACATTCAATACATATTTAATATTTAGAAAAAAAAATCTAGTTAATTGTTAGATGTTTGCTTAAAGAAGATTACATTTTGGCTTCTAGGTTTTTATTTTCCTAACTAGAGGCCCAATGCATGAAATTTGTGCACGGGAGGGGGGGTTCCTTCAGCCCAGCCTGCACTCTCTCCAATCCTAGACCCTCGGGATGTCCAACTGCCGGGATCGGGCCTAAACCGACAGTCAGACATCCCTCTCACAATCCTGGACCGCTTGGCTCCTAATCGCTCCTAATTGCCCCTAACTCCCCCCCCCCCCA
>NW_005871067.1:9698714-9728328 GCF_000147115.1 Myotis lucifugus | reverse complement strand
GGTTTTATAAAAAAACAAGGGGCCCCGCCAAAAAATTTTTGGCCCGGGCGCGGGGGGGGGGTTGTCCCTCAGCCCCACTTGTGCCCTCTCACAGTCTGGGACCCCTCGGGAGATAACGACCCTGCTGGCTTAGGCCTGCTCCCGGGTGGCAGAGGGCAGGTCCAATCCCTAGGTGCAGCCCCTGGTCAGGCTCAGAGCAGGACCAATTGGGGAGTTGGGGCGCCACCCCCCTGTCATGCACAGAGCAGGGCGAATCGGGAGGTTGGGATGCCACCCCCAGTCACACTCAGGGCAGGGCCGATCGGGGGGTTGGGGCACCGCCCCCTGTCACACTCAAGGCAGGGTCAATGGGGAGGTTGCGGCACCATCCCCTGTCACACACAGAGCAGGGCTGATTAGGGGGTTGGGGAGCTCCCCCCGTCACACACAGGGCAGGGCGGATCAGGGGGTTGGGGCGCCGTCCCCTGTCACCCACAGAGCAGGGCCGATCAGGGGGTTGGAGCGCTGCTGCTGTAACACTCAGGGCAGGGCCGATTGGGAGATTGCGGCTCTACCCCGTCACACACAGAGCAGGGCCCATGGGGGGGTTGGGCGCCGCACCCTGTCACACACAGAGCCGCAGGGTGATCAGGGGGTTGGGGAGCTCCTGCTATCAGGCACAGAGCAGGGCCGATCAGGGGGTTGGGGCGCCTTCCCCTGTCAGGAACAGAGCAGGGTGGATCGGGAGGTTGTGGCCCCGCGCCATGTTACACACAGAGCCGCAGGGCGATCGGGGTTTGGGTGCTGCCCCCTGTCATGCTGCTCTAGGGGCCAGGAGGCCTCTCGGCTCTGCTGATCCCGGTGCTGGGAGGCCTCGCAGCTCCGCTGATCCCGGTGCTGGGAGGCATATTACCCTTTTACTATATAGGATAGAGGCCTGGTGCACGGGTGGGGGCCGGCTGGTTTGCCCTGAAGGGTGTCCCGGATCAGGATGGGGGTCCTGCTTGGGTGCCTGGCCAGCCTGGATGAGGGGATGATGGCTGTTTGCAGCTGGTCACAACCCCTTCAGGGTGGGGGCCCCCACTGGGGTGCCTGGCCAGTCTGGGTGAGGGGCTGAGGGCCGTTTTCAGGCTGGTGGGCGACTGAAGCTCCCAAGTCTCCTTTTTTCTTTTTTTATTCTGGAATTTATTTACCTTCTATGGCTGTCACTGGAGCTGAGAGCCGGCTTTAGCTGTGAGACCTCAGCTGCTGAAAGCAGGAATCTAGGGTTTGTTTGGGTTCTATAATTGTAACATTGTTTCGGTCCTGCTCGCTCCAGCTCTGATGGCTGAAAGCAGGTATCTGGTTTGTTTGGGTTCTATAATTGAAACACTGTTTCAACTCCAGCTCTGAGGCCCGGCTGGCTGAAAGCAGGTTTCTAGGGTTTTGTTTAGCTTCTATATTTGTAACAATGTTTCTTAGATAGCAGCTCAGAGGCCGGCAAGACAGGCAGGGAGCGTTGGCTTCCTCCGTCACTGGAGCAAGCAAGCCTCCTGTTCGCTTGAAGCTGCCTGGCTGCCGGCCGCCACCTTGGTTGGCAGTTAATTTGCATATTGCCCTGATTAGCCAATGGGAAGGGTAGCAGAGGTACGGCTAATTACCATGTTTCTCTATTATTAGATAGGACTAGAGGCCCGATGTATGAAATTTGTGCATGGGTAAGGTTCCCTAGGCCTGGTTGACGATCAGGGCCGATATGTGGGGCAACCAGCGGGGTGATCAGGGAGCCCCCGCTGGCACCGGCCTTGGCCGGCCTGGGACTTGCGGGCTGGGGGCAGCTCCTGCGTTGAGCATCTGCCCCCTGGTGGTCAGTGCACGTCATAGTGACCGGTCGTTTCACCAGTTGGTCAATTTGCATATTAGGCTTTTATTATATAGGATAGGATGCTGCAATGAACACAGGGGTGCATATATTCTTTAAAATTCGTGTTTTGGTTGTCTCCGGATAAATTCCCAGATGTAGAATCGCTTGGTTATAAGGCAGTTCTATTTTTAATTTCTTGAGGCACCTCCATACTGCTCCCCACAGTGGCTGTACCAATCTTCATTCCCACCAACAGTGCACAAGCATTCCTTTTTCTCTACATCCTTGCCTATACTTGTTGGTTGTTGATTTATTAATGATAGCCATTCTTCTACGTATGAGAGGATATCTTGTTGTGGTTTTAACTTGCATTCCTCTTATTATTAGTGAGGTTGAGCATCTTTTCATAGTCTAAGGACCAATCTGTATGTCCTCTTTGGAGAAATATGTATTCAGGTCCTTTGCCCATTTTTAATTGGATTGTTTGTTTTTTGGTATTGAGTTTTATAAGTTCTTTATAAATTTTGGATGTTAACTTCTTATCAGATGTATTGGCGAACATGTTTTTTAACTTAGTGGGTTTTCTTTTCATTTTGTTGATTGTTTCTTTTGCTCTGCAAAAACTTCTTAGTTTGCTGTAGTCCCATTGGTTTACTTTTCTTTTGTTCCCCTTCCCTAATAGATATATCAGAAAAAAATATTGTTACAAGAAATGTCCAAGAATGGCCCTTTTACATTTCTTGTAATACTGGTTTGGTGGTAACAAACTCTTTTACTTTGTCTTGTTGGAGAGGCTCTTTATTGCTACTATTTTAAATGATAGCCTTGCTAGCTAAAGTAGCCTTGGTTGTAGGTCGTTGCTTTTCATCACTTTGAATATTTCATGTCAGTCCCTTCTGGTCTGAAACATTTCTGTTGAGAAATCAGCTGACAGTCTTATGGGAGTTCCCTTTAGGTAACTGCCCTTTTCATGTGGCTTTTAAGATTCCCTCTTTGTCTTTTATCTTTGACATTTTAATTATGATGTGTCTTGGTGTGAGCCTCTTTAGGCCCTTCTTATTTGGGACTCTTTGCACTACCTGAACTGTGTGTCTTTTGCCTTCACCAGGTTAGGGAAGTGTTTGGTCATTATTTCTTCAAGTGTTCTTGATCATTGCTCTCTCTTCTCCTTCTGATACCCCTATGATGTGGATGTTGTTGTTTCATGTTGTCCAAAAGGTCTCTTAACCTATACTTTTTAAAAAAATTCTTTCTTTTGCTATTCTGATTGGGCATTTATTCTACCTTGTCTTCCAGAAAGCTGCTTTGATCCTCTGCTTTATCCAAAAAGCTATTTATTCCTCCCAGTGTACTAGTATTCTTCATTTTATATATCATACTAGAGGCCCGGTGCACAAAAATTTGTGCACTCGGCGGTGGGAGGGGGGTCCCCCCAGCCCGGCCTGTGCTCTCTCACAGTCTGGGACCCCTCGGGAGATAACGACCTGCTGGCTTAGGCCTGTTCCCGGGTGGCAGAGGCAGGCCCAATCCCTAGGTGCAGCCCCTGGTCAGGCTCAGAGCAGGGCCGATTGGGGAGTTGGGGCGCCGCCCCCTGTCATGCACAGAGCAGGGCGGATCAGGAGGTTGCGATGCCACCCTCAGTCACGCTCAGGGTAGGGCCCGATTGGGGGTTGGGGGCACCGCCCCCTGTTAACACTCAAGGCAGGGGTCGATGGGGAGGTTGCGGCACCACCCCCTGTCATTCACAGAACAGGGCCATTCAGGAGGCTGGGGGCGCTGCCCCTTTCTCTCACAGAGCAGGGCCAATAAGGGGGTTGGGGCGCTGCCCCCTGTCAACTCACAGAGCAGGGCCAATCAGGGGGTTGGGGCGCTGCCCCCTGTCACTCACAGAGCAGGGCCCATCAGGGGGGTTGGGGCTCCGTACCCTGTCACGCACAGAGCAGGGCCGTTCAGGGGGTTGAGGAGCTCCCCCCTGTCACTCACAGAGTAGGGCCGATAGGGGAGTTGGGGCACCGCCCCCTGTCACACACAGAGCAGGGCGGATCAGGGGTTTGGGGCGCTGCACCCTGTCACACTCAGGGCAGGGCCCATGGTGGGGGCTTGGGGCGCCACACCCTGTCAAACACAGAGCCACAGGGCGATCAGGGGATTGGGGAGCTCCCCCCTATCAGGCACAGAGCAGGGCCGATCAGGGGGGTTGGGGCGCCTTCACCTGTCACGAACAGAGCAGGGTGGATAGAGAGGTTGTGGCCCCGCCCCCTGTCACACACAGAGCCGCAGGGCTGATCAGGGGGTTTGGGCGCTGCCCCCTGTCACGCTGATCCGGGTGCCGGGAGGCATATTACCCTTTTACTATATAGGATAGAGGCCTGGTGCATGGGTGGGGGCAGGCTGGTTTGCCCTGAAGGGTGTCCTGGATCAGGGTGGGGGTCCCCACTGGGGTGCCTCGCCAGTCTGGCTGAGGGGCTGAGGGCTGTTTTCCGGAAGCAGGTGACTGAAGCTCCCAACCGCTCCTTTTTTTTTATTCTGGGCCAGCTTTAGCTCTGAGGCTTCGCTGCTGAAGACATTGATACAATGTTGGGGTCAGGCTGGCTGAAGCCCGGCTGACTAATGCAGGTTTCTGGGGTTTTGTTTAGCTTCTATATTTGTTACATAGTTGCTGAGAGTTGCAGCTGAGAGGCCGGCAAGTCAGGCGGGGAACGTTGGAGTCCGCAGTCACTGAAGCAAGCAAGCCTCCCTGTTCGCTTCAGTGCATGGCTGCCGGCCGCCATCTTGGCTGACAGTTAATTTGCATAAGGATATGCTGATTAGCCAATGGGAAGGGTAGCGGTCGTATGCTAATTACCATGTTTCTCTTTTATTAGTGTAGATTCTTCATTTCTGACCTTTACTATTGTTTCTATATCCTTTTTATAATAATTTCTTTGAACTCTATATCTGATAAATTGCTTGTCTCCATTCATTTAGCTCTTTCTATGGAGATTTCTTCTGTTCTTTCATTTGGGGCCTGTTTCTTTGTCTCCTCATTTTGGCTGCCTCTTTGTGTGTGTTTCTATGTATTAGATAGATCTGATTTGACTTCCAGTCTTCTTGGGATGCCCTGATGTAGTAGGTGTCCTGTTGGGTCCAGTGGTGCAGTCTCTTTCATCACCTGAACTGGGTTCTCTGGGAATGTCCCTTGTGTAGGTTATGTAGGCCCTCCTATTATAATTTAATATTGATTGCTATTGGCCCATTTGTGTGTGGGATTGACTTTCAGGCTAGCTGACTGTGAAGCTCAACCTTGGCCATGGTGTGCAAGCTGCTGTGCAGGTGCTGACTCCACATAGCTTAGTTCACCTCAGCAGGGTTTAGTGCCCTTTGGATATGCTACTTGTGAAGCTTATTGGAACCTTCTCTGTTTTTGTTTGAAGCTGACCACTAGGTGTGTTGCTTCTGGGCCTCTTGGGAGGCACTCGGTTGCAGGCCACTGTCAGATGCTGCCTGTGATTGGCCTCAGGAAACCTGTTTGGAGCTAACAGCAAACCACAGTTTGTGACTGCCTCTTCTGTGGCTGGGTACACAGGGGAAGGACCAAGATGTGCACCAAGGCTGGCTTTTACCAGCACCAGGCTTGAGGGCAGGTCAGCAAAAGTCCCAAGGCACCCAGAGTTCAGCCTCTTCCTGCCTCCACCTGCAGTCCACCTGTTAGGCTCAGTCACTGAAAGAGCCTCTGGCTATACTCCTCAGCAGGGTGTAACATCCGCAGGGTGGGGTGAGAGGAAGTTCAGAGTGTGGGGCTATTGCCTTCCCCTAGACCAGTGGTTGGCAAACCGCGGCTCTCGAGCCACATGCGGCTCTTTGGCCCCTTTAGTGTGGCTCTTCCACAAAATACCACGTGTGGGCGCGCACGTACAGTGCGATTGAAACTTCATGGCCCATGCGCAGAAGTCGGTTTTCGGCCTGGGCAAGTCTATTTTGAAGAAGTGGCGTTAGAAGAAGTGGGAGGTGGACATATAGAGAGGATGAACGAAAGGAGATAGATGAAACAAGTATACAAGATGAGTGTGGATGGGAGAGTTGGAAGGGGTCGACCTCGGCGAACATACCTCAATCAGATTGAGGACGTTTTTAGCAAAGGCCTGCTTAGGAGTACCCTAATTAAGTTAATAACAATGTACCTACCTATATAGTTTAAGTTTAAAAAATTTGGCTCTCAAAAGAAATTTCAATGGTTGTACTGTTGATATTTGGCTCTGTTGACTAATGAGTTCGCCGACCACTGCCCTAGGCTGATGCCATACAGAGCAGAATGTTTCACTTACAAAAGATGGCATCTATGGTATGGGAGAATGACTCAGCACAGGGATTTTGGTGGCTGTCCCTTCAAGTCCCTCCCAAAGCCACAAACCCCAGACTCTTCATGCAACTCTAGTTCTCTCTGACCTCCATCCACCAGAGCCCAGGGTGAGTGGCTACAAATAAAATTTTGTGCATTGGCCCTTTAAGAGGATTCCTGTGCCTCTAGCCATTTCTCCCTGGTGAACAGAAACCCTGTTACTTTTCATAGCCTGATGTTGGTGACTCTGTTGCTCTAGGCTGGAGAGTCTGGTTTGGAGTTTAGACTCTATGCTCCTCGGGGGGAACTTCCACAGCTGAGATATCCATTCAAAACTTAAGCCACCACCCGTGGGAGCAGGGTCAGCCCTTTTTGTATCTCTGCCTTTTCCACCAGTCTCAATGTGGCTTCCTCTGTAAACTTATGGTTATAAGACTTCTCTTTAGCTACTGTGCAGTTGGTTATTCAGGATGATTGTTCTATAATTTAGTTGTAATTCCAGTTTAGTCCTGGGAAGAGATGAGTATAGCTTCCACCTATTCTGCCATCTTGGATCCTACTCTTAGTAGAGTTCTTAAGAGATGGAAAAACCATAGAGAATACATGAGACAAATAAATATTACATATCATTGTTGATGAAATTTTTAGCTATGTTCTTGATTTTACACAGCCTTGGAAATAACTACTTACTGCTTAAAGTCAATCAAATAACGGTTTATTTTAAGTATCACAGAACAGAGTATTTGTTTTATTGTTTTCTGTGTTGCATCATTAAGGAGAAGAACTGGTAAAATGAATGAATAAATTGTAAGAATTGTATGTTAGTCAATATTAAAAACAAATTATGCCAGGGAATTTGATAGCTAATGTAGGAAGCAACAGAAAGAGCATTTCTGAGACAGAATAATTTTTTTTCCGTGAATAAAGTTTTTAGATATTATTAGATTATTTTATTTTATGTTCTCTCATGTTAGTTATTTCAATCTGGGATCTTAAAAAAAATCTTATTTTTTTTCTTTCAAAATTTGGACTGCTTAAAGCAAGAAGTCTGCTAAACTACAAGTGGTAAGAAAGTTAGCTTGAGGGAGGGCAGGGTAACCTCTTTCCTCTTAGGGCCAGTCCTATAGGGAGATAATGGGTGTGATTTCAGTAGTGCCAGGAGATCTGCCATGCTTCCAAATATCTTTCTTTCTACCTGTCATGGAGCCTGACAGTCCATATTTAGGCAGTGACTTCTTTGGTGCATGAACATGCAAATGCTATTGAGAGGGGCAACACCTTGCTATTATTATAACCTAATTCTTATACTCTGTATAAGGGATCAGATTTCTATGGGACAGCTGAAATCCAGAAATAAGATAGCATTGTTTCCCTTAGGAAAAGAAGGGGAAGGGGATAGTTACAGCCAATAGGATTTCATAAGTCATCAATTTTTCCCTAGTGATTAATCATCTTGTTCTTTGGTTATTTTCTAGCTGACATTGATGACATGAAAATATGCTATGTTTTAAGAGAAGGGGCTAATGCCACAAGTGATATATTCCAATTTACAGTTGAAGATGGTGGTAAGTATTTCACTCTCCTTTTAGTATAAACAAGGAGAGTGATTTTCATTGGTAGCTCTTTGATATTATAAGGAATCTGTATCAAGTATTATTTTATGCTCACCTGATTTTATACTAAATAAATTTTGTATTTGCTATATTATATTCTCAATCTGATACAGTGCTACTCTGCAATAATTTTAGATAAATGTTCTAATTATGTTATTTTTGTTTTATGATTTATAAAGCACTAAAAAGAAATATCTGTATAAATAGGATTTCTATTTTCAGTTGTTCAGATTATGCTCTGTATGAGGCTGCCTGCTTGAGGTGACAAGAGGATATTGGAATTTAGCCCAGCTCCACTTGCAAGCCATTTGCTTATCTGAGTGTTCCTAACAGGGTATGTCTACTCATGTACAAATTAGAACAAGTTATCTTTTTCTAATTTGCACAAGGGTACTGTGTGGATTAGTGCTGGTGGAAAATATGTTGCTTTCACCAAAGAATCAGTGCTAAATAAATGTGTTTAAATCTCACCAATCTCAGTATGTCTGATAACTTTCTTATTTGGGGGATTTTGTGACTTAGTCTAGATAAAATTTTCCTTGGTGACTTCTGAAGGACACTGTAGAGAATAGGATATGACCTGTAATCTAAGTCTCCTTTGCAATATTATTGTCATTTCTCCTTCAAAGCTTTGACTGCTGCTCAGACTCTTTTCAGTTCTCTTCCTAACCCTGTTGACGAGGAGAGAAAAAGGCTGCTTCCAGGTTGATTTAAAAGGATGTTTCTGTTCTCACATGCTCTTAAGAGAAGCAATAGAACATCAGGAAGAATGTGTATTGTATGAACAGGACACAAGAAGTGAGGTAATATGTGTAAGAGAGAAAAGAGAGGGAGAAAAGAAATAATTCAGATTGATTCATCTGTTTCCATGTGATGTTTTTAAAATGGCATGCTATTATGTCACCTATCTCAAAAAGATTACATGCTTACCCTTCACATGTTTTGAAACATAAATAACATTTATTTAAAATATCTTTGGATGTAACATGATCACAGCTCTGAAATATGAAAGCTGCTGGGTGTGTGCCAGTGAGACAAAAAAGTGTTAACTTCGGTTCAACTAGTTTGTTTCTACCACAAGTCAGATATTTAAGAAAGTTAATGCTTTGTTTTTATAGTAACCAAATCATATTTAAGTATTCTATTTGTTGATAAGCGAATCTTAGAATAAAATAAAATTCTAAAAAGGAAACCAACTCATAAAAGAATAATCTACTGCTCAAATGAGAAATTCTAGTCAGTAAACTTTATAGTGAGATGCTAATATAATCTAAATTACTATAGCTCATTAACATTTAAAGACTAAATTATTGGTTCAAGACTGAATAATGTTTATTTTAAACTAGGGGCCTGGTGCACAAAAATTTGTGCACTCGGGGGGGGGTCCCTCAGCCCGGCCTGCGCCCATTTGCAGTCCAGGACCCCTTGGGGGATGTCCACCTGTCGACTTAGGCCCACTCCCTGGGGGATCAGGCCTAAGCTTGCAGTCAGACATCCTTCTGGCAGCCAGGGAGCCCTCAGGGGATGTCCAACTAAAGGCTTAGGCCCCCAAGGGATCGGGTCTAAACCATTAGTTGGACATTCTTAGTGCTGCCATGGAGGTGGGAGAGGCTCCTGCCACCACCTCTGCACTGGCCAGCCATGAGCCAGCTTCTGGCTGAGTGGCACTCCCCATATGGAAGTGCACTGACCACCAGGGGGCAGCTCCTGCATTGAGCGTCTGCCCCCTGGTGGCCAGTGCGCATCACAGCAACCGGTCATTCTGCCGTTCAGTCAATTTGCATATTAGCCTTTTATTATTATTATTATATAGGATGTCCCTATTTCCCCCCTTTTGCCCCCTCTACCCAGCTCTTGCCCCCCACTTCTCTCTGGCCATCACCATACTGTTGTCTGTGTCCATGGGTTGTGTATATATTTTCTTTGGCTAATCCCTTCTTTAAATTCACTTCTTTAAATTTTTATTTTCAGATAAGTGCTTATAACTGCACTATTATATATTTTCTATTATATCATTTAGAATTCAGATATCTTTTAATTGAACCCTTGTAAATTTTAGCACAATTTAATAAATTATGCTAGAAGCAATTAGGAGATTTTTCATGTAATGCAGATACATTTCAATTAATATTTTATTAATTTTTAATTTTTTAATATTTTAATTTGAAATAATCTCATACATGTAAAAAAAACTATAAAATACTACATCATATTATATGTACCCTTCACCCAATTTCTTAGGTGTTAATAATTTAAACATAACCATTATACAACTAACAAAATTTGGAATATATTTTTCTTATAATCTCTTTAATGTTACTTAATCCATTTACTTTTTTTTTGTTAATCTTCACCCAAGGATATTTTTCCATTGAATTTTAGAGAGAGTGAAGGGAAAGGGAGAGACACATTGATTGGTTGCCTCCTGCACATGCTTTGATAGGGAATGGGGATAAGCCAGCAACTGAGGTACATGTCCTTGACTGGATTCGAACCTGGGAACCTTCAGTCCACGGGCTAATGCTCTATCCACTGAGCAAAACAGGTTGCAGCTTAATTCATTTACTTTTAATCTATATGTGTCTTTATATTTAAAGTAGGTTTTTTATTTTTATTTCTTATTTTATTTTTTTATTTTTTATTGCTTAAAGTATTACAAAGGGTATTACATATGTGTCCTTTTTTTCCCCGCCCTTGACAATCCCCCGGCTTCCCCTACCCCCCAGTGTCTTATGTCCATTGGTTATGCTCATATGCATGCATACAAGTCCTTCGGTTGATCTCTTATCCCCCTCCCTCCTGCCCCCCAACCCTCCCCGGCCTACCCGCTGCAGTTTGACAATCTGTGTGAGGCAGCTCTGCCTCTGTATCTATTATTGTTCAAAAGTTTATAATGGTCTCTATTATCCATGAATGAGTGAGATCATGTGGTATTTTTCTTTCATTGACTGGCTTATTTGACTTAGCATAATGCTCTCCAGCTCCATCCATGCCATTGCAAATGGTAAGAGTTCCTTCTTTTTTACAGCAGCATAGTATTCCATCGTGTAGATGTACCAAAGTTTTCTAATCCATTCATTTACTGATGGGCACTTAGGCAGTTTCCAGATCTTAGCTATGGTAAATTGTGCTGCTATGAACATATGGGTGCATATATCCTTTCTGATTGGTGTTTCTGGTTTCTTGGGATATATTCCTATAAGTGGGATCACGGGGTCAAATGGGAGTTCCATTTTTAGTTTTTTGAGGAAACTCCATACTGTTCTCCATAGTGGCTGCACCAGTCTGCATTCCCACCAGCAGTGCACAAGTGTTCCTTTTTCTCCACATCCTCTCCAGCACTTGTCGTTTGTTGATTTGTTGATGATAGCCAGTCTGACAGGTGTGAGATGGTACCTCATTGTTGTTTTGATTTGCATCTCTCGGATGATTAGTGACTTTGAGCATGTTTTCATATGTCTCTTGGCTTTCTGAATGTCCTCTTTTGAAGAGTGTCTATTTAGGTCCTTTGCCTATTTTTTGATGGATTTTTTATCTTCCTTTTGTTAAGTTGTATGACTTCCCTATAAATGTTGGAGATTAAGCCCTTATCGGTGATAACATTGGCAAATATGTTCTCCCATGCAGTGGGCTATCTTATTGTTTTGTTGATGGTTTCTTTTGCTGTGCAGAAGCTTTTTATTTTGATGTAGTCCCATTTGTTTATTTTCTCTTTAGTTTCAAGTGCCCTAGGAGCTGTATCAGTGAAGAAATTGTTTCGGCATATGTCTGAGATTTTGTTGCCTTTGGATTCTTCTAGAATTTTTATGGCTTCCCGTGTTACATTTAAGTCCTTTATCCATTTTGAGTTTATTTTTGTGTATGGTGTAAATTGGTGGTCTAGTTTCATTTTCTTTAATATATCTGTCCAATTTTCCCAACACCATTTATTGAAGAGACTATCTTGGCTCCATTATATGTTCTTGCCTCCTTTGTCAAATATTAATTGAGCATATTGGTTCGGGTCAATTTCTGGGCTCTCTATTCTATTCCATTGATATATATGTCTGTTCTTGTGCCAGTACCAGGCAGTTTTGAGAACAGTGGCTTTGTAATACAGCTTGATATCTGGTATTGAGATCCCACCTACTTTGTTCTTTCTCAGGATTGCTGCAGCTATTTGGGGTCTTTTTTTATTCCAGATGAATTTTTGGAGAGTTCATTCTAGATCTATGAAGTATGCCGTTGGTATTTTAATGGGAAGTGCGTTGAATGTATAGATTGCTTTGGGTAGTATGGACATTTTAATGATGTTGATTCTACCAATCCATGAACACGGTATGTTCTTCCATCTGTTTATGTCTTCCTCTATCTCTTTTTTTAACGTCCTGTAGTTTTCTGAGTAGAGGTCTTTTACCTCTTTAGTTAAGCTTATTCCTAGGTAGCTTAATTTTTTTGGTGCGATGGCAAATGGGATTGTTTTTATAATCTCTCTTTCTGAAAGTTCACTATTGGTATATAGAAATGCCTCAGATTTCTTGGCATTAATTTTGTATCCTGCTACTTTGCCAAATTCATGTATTAAGTATAGTAGTTTTTTGACGGAGTCTCTAGGGTTTTGTATGTATAATATCATGTCCTCTGCAAATAAGGACAGTTTTACTTCCTCTTTTCCAATTTGGATGCCTTTTATTTCTTCTTCTTGTCTAATTGCAATGGCTAATACTTCCAGTACTATGTTGAACAGGAGTGGTGAGAGTGGGCATCCTTGTCTTGTTCCTGTTCTTAGGGGAAATGGTGTTAGTATTTGTACATTGAGTATGATGTTGGCTGTGGGCCTGTCATATATGGCTTTTATTATGTTGAGGTATGATCCTTCTACTCCCACCATGCTGAGAGTTTTTATCAAAAATGGGTGTTGGATTTTGTCAAATGCTTTTTCTGCATCAATTGATATGACCATGTGGTTTTTTGCTTTCAATTTGTTTATGTGATGTATCACGTTTATTGATTTATGTATATTGTACCATCCTTGCATCCCTGGGATAAATCCTACTTGGTCATGGTGTATGATCTTTCTGATGTACTGCTGGATCCGATTTGCTAAGATTTTGTTGAGGATTTTGGCATCTATGTTCATGAGGGATATTGGCCTGTAATTCTCTTTCATTGTGTTGTCTTTACCTGGTTTTGGTATTAGGGTGATGCTGGCTTCATAGAATGAGCTTGGAAGTGTTCCTTCTTCTTGAATTTTTTGTAGTAGTCTGAGGAGGGTAGGTTTTAGTTCTTCCTTGAATGTTTGGTAAAACTCCCCTGTGAAGCCATCTGGTCCTGGGCTTTTGTTTGCTGGAAGCTTTTTGATGACTGCTTCAATTTCTTCCATAGTTATTGGCCTATTGAGATTTTTAGATTCTTCCTGATTGAGATTTGGAATGTTGTATTTTTCTAGGAATTTGTCCATTTCCTCCAGGTTGTCTTGTTTGTTGGAGTAGAGCTGTCCATAGTATTTTTTAACAATCATTTGTATTTCTGTGGGGTCTGTTGTTACTTCGCCTCTATCGTTTCTGATTTTGTTTATTTGGGTCCTCTCTCTTTGCTTCTTGGTGAGCCTGGCTAGAGGTTTGTCAATCTTGTTTATCCTTTCAGAGAACCAGCTCTTGGTTTCATTGATTTTCTGTATTGTCTTTTTGGTCTCTATGTCATTTATTTCTGCTCTAATCTTTATTATCTCCTTCCTTCTGCTCACTCTGGGGTTTTCTTGTTGCTCTCTTTCTAATTCTTTGAGTTGTAGAGTTAGATGATTTACTACCATTTTTTCTTGCTTTTTGCGATAGGCCTGTAGAGCTATAAACTTCCCTCTCAGGACTGCTTTCATTGCGTCCCATAGGTTTTGAATTGTTGTGTTTTCATTGTCATTAGTTTCCAGGATGCTTTTAATTTCTTCTTTGATCTCATTGGTAACCCAAATCAATATTTAATAACATGCTATTCAGCTTCCAAGTGTTTGAGTATTTTGGGTTGTTTTTTTTTGTAGTTCATTTCTAATATTATGCCATCGTGGTCTGAGAAGATGCTTGGTATGATTTCAATCTTCTTGAATTTGGGGAGACTTTGTTTGTGACCCAATATGTGGTCTATTTTTGAATGTGTCTCATGAGCCCTTGAGTAGAATGTATATTCCGTGGCTTTGGGGTGAAGTGTTCTGAAGACGTCAATTAAGTCCATCTGATCAAGTGGGTCATTTAGGGTTGCTGTTTCTTTGCTGATTGTTTGTCTAGAGGATTTATGCAGAGATGTCAGTGGTGTATTAACATCCCCTACTATGATTGTATTGTTGTCGATCTCTCCTTTGATATCTTCCAGGAGTTTTGTTTATGTATTTGGATGCTCCTGCATTGGGTGCATAAATGTTTACCAGGGTTATATCTTCTTGTTGTATTGATCCCTTTAGTATTATTAAGTGGCTTTCCTTATCTCTGGTTATGGCCTTCACTTTGAGGTCTATTTTGTCCGATATAAGTATTGCTACCCCAGCTTTCTTTTCCTTTCCATTTGCCTGGAAGATATTTTTCCATCCCTTCACTTTCAGTCGGTGTGAGTCCCTTCTAATGAGGTGGGTCTCTTGTAGACAGCAAATGTGTGGGTCATGTTTTTTTATCCATTCAGCCACTCGATGTCTTTTGGTTGGAGCATTTAGTCCATTTACGTTTAAAGTTATTATTGAAAGGTACTTGTTTGTAGCCATTTCTTTTTTTGTGTGTGGCTGTTTTCTTTCTGAGCTTTTTATTTCTTCTTTTTACACCAGTCCCTTTAGCAGTTCTTGCATTGCTGGCTTGGTGGTGATAAACTCCCTTAGACTTTTTTTGTCTGTGAAGCTTCTTATTTCCCCTTCAAATTTGAATGATAGCCTTGCTGGATAGAGTATTCTTGGATTCAGTCCTTTGCTTTGCATCACTTTGTAAATTTCCGTCCATTCTTTTCTGGCCTGATATGTTTCTGTTGAGAAATCATTTGATAGTCTAATGGGAGATCCCTTGTATGTAACTTTCCGTCTCTCTCTTGCAGCCTTTAAGTTTCTCTCTTTGTCCTGAACATTTGCCGTGGTAATTATGATGTGTCTTGGTGTGGGTCTTTTCGGGTTCACCTTGTTTGGGACTCTCGGCTTGTGTGACTTTTTTCTTCCCCACCTCAGGGAAGTTTTCTGATATTTCTTTGAGTAGGTTTTCTAATCCTTGTTCCTCTTTCTGTTGTTCTGGCACCCCTATTATTCGTATGTTGTTTCGTTTCATGTTGTCCCAAAGCTCCCTTAGGCTCTCCTCCTGTCTTTTAATTTTTTTCTCCAATTGCACTACAGTTTGGGTGTGTTTTGCTTCCTTGTCTTCT
Source organism: Myotis lucifugus (assembly GCF_000147115.1). Classification (NCBI taxonomy): domain Eukaryota; kingdom Metazoa; phylum Chordata; class Mammalia; order Chiroptera; family Vespertilionidae; genus Myotis; species Myotis lucifugus. The sequence continues at coordinate 9,713,213 of NW_005871067.1, read as the reverse complement.
AATTCACTAATTCAGTCCTCCACTTCTCCTAGTCTACTGTTGATGCTTTCAATGGTGTTTTTTATTGCAGCTATATCGCTCTTCATTTCTTGTTGGGTCTTACATAAGTAGTTGATTTTTTCATCTGTTTCTTCTTGCTTCTTGCATAAGTTGTTGATTTTTTCATCTGTTTCTTCTTGCTTCTTGAATAAGTTGTTGACTTTTTCCTCCGTCCGGTGTATGCACTCTAGGACCCTTATTCTGAATTCTTTTTCTGTCATTTTGTATGCCTCTGTATCACTGAGCTGCTTTTCTGGCGAGTCCTCCTTTTCTTTCCTTTGGGGGTTTCTTTCCCTACCCTTGTTCTATCTCACTGACATATCTAGATGTTGAGTCGTTCAGGGGCTGCTCCCTGGGTGGCAGGGGCTCCTTGGGCTGTGGTTGCTCCTCGGGCGGTTGCGGTAGCAGCTGCTTCCCAGTTGGCAGCAGCTCCTCTGGTGGGTGCTGTTCACAACTGTGGTGGCTCTTCTGGCTGGTGGGGGGAGGCTTCACGTACAGCTGCTGTTCCTCAGACAGAGGGTGTGGTGATCAGGAGGCTGCTGTTGCTTGGATCTGCTGCGTTGATTTAAAGGCACAAAATACAACATAACAAGGCACAACGTACCAGGCACTGAACACAAGTATATTCACGATATTAATAACCCCAAATAAAGGTGACCACCCGAATTAAGAGATTTAGGGGATAAGGTAGAAAGAAGAGAAGAAGATAAAAGAGAGAAAAGAAAAGAAAAATAAGAAAAAAACAAACAAAAAAGGAGTGCCAAAATGGAATTGGGAAAAAAGGGGGGAAAAAAAGAAAAAAAAAGAGTGAAAAGAGAGAATGAAGTAGAAGCGGGGAAGAGACTATTTGTATGAGGAGCAAACTCCAATAGAACTGCCACTAATCCCAACAAATTCCAGCAACAGTTCCGTGGAGATGAATGCAAACTACAAACCACCAATAATATCAAGAGGGGCAAGGGAAAACAGAAGCACAAAAATAACCAGGGGGGGGGAGGGGAGGGAAGGGAAAAACCAGCAGAAAAAAAAATAAAAATAAAAAGCAAAACAACCTCACAACCAGTCCTAAAAAAGAAAAAGAAAAAACACAAAACATAACAAACAAACAAATAAAAAAAACCAAAACCCCAATATATTCAACAATCAAGCAAACAGCAAGAAAACAATAGAAAGATAAGAGAAAAAAAATGTTTGGAAAGTGAAGAAGGATAAAGGATAGGTGTATAAGGATTTAGAGCAGTGGATTGGAAATAGGATATATAAGTAGGGTGGAATTAGACAGGGGGTAAAAAGACGGAATTGGGAAAATCTAAAGCAGGAATAGGGTAAGAGAAACAGGACACCAAAAGGGGAAAAGTGAGGAAGACGTTTTTAGCAAAGAGGTGAAATTGAGATAGGGAAAATTAATGCTAAAGGAACGATGAAAATAGAATGGAGAACACTAATCCCAAAAGAAAATAAAGAGAAAATAAAATGGCACTTTAAAAAATGGTAAAATGGTAGCAGTAATAATACTGGTTAAAAATAAAAATGTAGTAATTGAAAGGGTAAAATCAGGTGATGGAAAAAGAAGAAAAAGAAAAAAAAAATTGGTTTCTTAGTAAAAAGGCGAAAAAAGAAAAAAAAAGAAAAGAAAAAATTTGCAGTAGTGATCGTCTTTCGGTTCTTCTACTCTTCAGCCTGGTTCGCCTTAGTCCTGCCAGGTATTCAGGAGAGTGTTGAATTTCCCTGCGTTACACTGTTCCTCCACGTTGTAAATCACAGTCCTGATTTTAAAGCAGGCCGTATTTGTGATCCAGTCTGCCTTAATTTGTATTCACCTAAGAGTCAGTTTGTGGCTCAGCCTCTGGGTGGCAGTGTTTTTGGGTTGTCCTCTGAGGCTATACGGCTTCTCTATCCAGCAATAAGGGTTTATTTTCTCTATTGCACTTAAAACTGGTTTGGGGGAAAGTGGGTTTTGTTTTTGATTCTTCCTCATAATCTGTCTTTTAATTGGTGCATTTATGCCACTGACTTTCAGAGTGCTTACTGATAGAGTTACTGCTATATCAGGCGACTTCTGGGTCTTCTGGGGCCAGGCTGCTTCGCCGCCCGGGTCTTAAGAGCATTTTTTTTTTTTTTACAAATGAACACAGTGAGGAGTCACGCACCTTTTTTTTTTTTAACTTTTTAACATGAGGCACAAAAAAAGATTCTCTTCGCGTGCACTGTTTTACAGCTACAGGCTGAGGGGAGAATGGCTTCCAGGGAGCAGCCTCGAGGCAGTCACGGCTCCCACCCCCTGGGACAGAGGAAGGGGAGGCTGCAAAACGGCCTCGTCCGAGCTCAGACGGACGCCTGCTCCGGGGGCTGCCCTGGACGTTCCCTGTGCCTACGGCCCGAAAGCGGGCCGAGCCCTCGAGGGAACCATCTGCCCCAAGCCTTCCATCTCTTCAGGGCTAAAGTCTCACTCTTCCTATCGACCAAGTGTAGCAGCCACTTAAAATCTAAGGGGTGACCCCAGAACCAAACCTCATCTGTGCCATGAATGTGAGGCCTGGCAGCCCAGGGGGTGGGCATGACTTTAACAGCCAAGATGAGGGGAAGGGAATAAACTACGTGCAACTACAACATCTGAAGTAATATTTACATTTGAAAACCTGTGCCGGAAAGCTTGGAACGGCGTCACGGCTGGGCGACCTGCATTTTTCCTTTACTTGCCTGAAGCCGCACTTCCTCTACCTTGCGCTCCTCTCCTGCCGCTCGCATCCTGAGGCAAACACCCGGCCTCAGCACCGGTCTCTCTGGACGTAGCGCCACCCCGCTCTGAGCCACGCCCCCTCTCTGTACACAAACATGGTGCCACCTTGTGCTTAGCCACACCCCCTGCCATTCCGTACAGAAAATGGCGCCTCCCACCTTGGGCTTAAGCCTCCAGGTGAAGAGCTACCTCCCGCTTCCTGACACAGAGGAGCGACTGTGCTGGCTGCCTCGCCGCCCAGCCTCTGGGTCTTCTGGGGCTGGGCTGACTCGCCGCCCGGGGCCAGATTGGGTCCCGGGCAGCAAGGTAACCAGCTTCTGGGTCTTCCGGGGCCGGTCTGCCTCGCCACCTGGGGCCGGATCCGGTCCCGTGCGGTGAGGCAGCCTGGCTTCAGGGTCTTCTGGGGCCAGCCTGCCCTGGATGGCGGTGCGCTGGCGGCTTGCGCTGTCCCGTCCTGCCTGCAGTATGCAAATTAGCCACCATCTTTGTTGGCGGTTAATTTGCATATCATACTGCTTAGCCAATGGGAGGCATAGCGAAGGTACGGTCAATTACCATGTTTGTCTATTATTAGATAGGATAATGACGGAATAAACCTCAATAGCAAAATTATGATTTTAAAATTGCAAAAAAAAAACCTGTTTGAAATTCAATGGCTACGATTCTAAGATGTAGCCTATACTTATTTTTATATTTTGCTTCATTATATATTTTGCCCCCTCATTATATATATAGGCTGGAAGAAAAGCAGGTTTACAGTTGTTCATATGGAAAATAATACAACAATTAATAAATAATAATATAAGAATAAACTCTGTTTCATGTACAACTATAAACCTACTTTTTTTCTCATCCTGTATATATACACACTCTATAACTCTGTACTTTTTTTCCCCTTAGCTAGATGGAATGGTAGCAGTTACTTTAAAATTTGTGTCTGTATTCAAATTTTTGGAAAAATTTTAAGTTAGGAATGATTAGCTGAAGAGGTTGGTTTTATTTTTGGATTTGCTGAAGATGTGGCTGAGCCTATAAAGATTGTTTTCATGGAAATAAGAAGTAAATCATTTCAGGAGCTTTTTCAAAACTAGGGTTTTCATGCGTGAGAGAAAAATTCCAGAGATGGGTTTACTTTTCTTCTCCCAACTGACATGGCATTACTTACATGTTTATGAAGATACATATTTGATATTTTTGACACTTCTCAAAGAGGTGTATGCCTCAGGAACTATGGAAGGCACTTAAATGGATGAGAATTCTTGTTTTGGAGAGATTTAGATTTCAGAGAAGCCAGGTGACTTCTCCAAATGTGTTCATCTACCCAGGAAGTAACAGAGCTCTCTGAAGGATACTTATTCTTCCCATCTAGGTGGTGATAGACTTTTGAACCAGTGGGTCTACTGAACTTAGTTGTAGTGATTTATGATCATCTACTTCATATCATGATAGTAAGCATATTCATAAACATGCTCATGAATTTATTTTAGTATTTCATATCTGGGAAGCAAGTCAAGGTACCATGGCATAAAATTAAGAACTTTCTATGACAAATTTTCTTTTCAATCAACTAAATACGTCTCTTCAAGTCATCAAGATTCATTTAGGATAATAACTAAACAAAGAAATTACTGGGACAAATATAGTCATCAAATAACCTTAAAATAAAATGTAACTTTTAATTTTAGGAGTCAAGAATGAGATAAAAGATTGAGGAGAACAGAGAGCTAAAAATATTTTGTTTCAGACTTAATTATCCTATATAATAAAAGGGTAATATGCAAATGACCCTAACGGCAGAACGACCAGAATGGCCGCTCGACCAGTCACTATAAGGCGCACTGACCACCTTTCGGTCCCTTTCTCCAGCCAGCAGGTTCTGATTACCGATGGTGAATGGGGAACCAGGGGTGGGTGGCAGTGGGGGGTGGGGCCAGGAAAGATGGCCCTGATCACAGGCCAGGCCTAGGGACCGTACCCGCGCACGAATTTTGTGCGCTAGACCTCTAGTATTATCATAAGAATCTGGCTAGCCACAAATTTTTTCTGTTATGATGTAAAAATGGATTAAGACCACCTATCACTAATGGGATGGTGCTTAGGACAGAGTTATTATTTTTTATTTTTGGAGGCAATGACCAAATGACAGGTCTAAAGAGTATGCTATTTGAAGAACAGATAATGTCAAGATTTTCACATTAGAGAGTTTAGATTTGATAAATGTTGGTTAATATAGCATATATGCACACAAACACACAGATTCTTATATCTTAGGGTTCTTCCAATTAGGATATTTAGTCTTATATTTGGTTTATTATTATTCATTAAATTTTGCCTACATAGCATCCCTGAGAGCTTGGTAAAAAACAAATAAACAATAAAATAAAATATATCTATTTGGGAGATGAGAAAACTGAGTCACAGAAATAGGTAACTGACCTTCCTTAAATTGCATAACTGGGCAGCTAGTGGCCAATTAAAATCCCATATTTCTTTCCTCAAAAAATAACTTCAGTACTTACTCAGGATAGGTGTGGGGCAAGGAGAGGGAGGGATGGTAATTCAAACTTTTTTGGGTTCTCCAGGCCTAGTTTTTAGGAAAGTTTAATAGATAAGAATGAAGTCAGGATAGGATTGGCTAATAGAGAAAAAGTTCTGTGTCCTTTGGAGTGTAAATTTTTGTTTTAGAACACTTTAAAAGTCACTGTGTCCTAAAATTTGTAATATTCTTTCTTGGCATCATACTATAATTCTTTTTTTAAAACTACATATAAAAATATTTATTCTTTCTAAAGTTCAAATAAACACAAATCAAATCAACCTTAAGGTACTATTTTTATACCTATTTTTTCAATTAAATCACAAAAAACCCTTTTTTAAAAATCACTTAATACACAGTCCAGCCGGGGTAGCTCAGTGGTTGAGCATTAACCAAGAGGTCACTGGTTCGATTCCTGGTCAGGGTACTGCCAGAGTTCTGGGCTCCATCCCCAGTAGAGGACATGCAGGAGGCAGCTGATCTATGTTTCTTTCTCATTGATGTTTCCATCTCTCTTTCTAAAAATCAGTAAAAAACCATATTTTTAAAAATACCCTTTAAAAAGCCACTTAATATGGGGATCATGATGAAACAGGTACACTGAATGCAGTCTGTGAAATTGTAAACTGAGAAAATACTTTTGAAGGAAAATTTGTGAGTATATAGTTGGAGTCATGAAGGCTCTAATATTCCACTTGAAACATAGCTCAATAGAAGGAAAATCTTATAAACACATACATGTCACCAAGTAAAAATAAAAAATCTAGAAATTAAATTACCAATAAAAATAAAAAAAGCTTTTTAGTAATGGCATCAACCTAACAAAATATGCAGCTCTTAAAATTCATAATTATAAAGTCCATTATAGAGTAATGTTAAAGTGATCACTTAATAATGAAACACGTTTATTGAAAAATTGGTGTAGAATATGAAAATATTATATCAAAATATATCCAGGTATTCTGGGGCCTGTCAACATATGCAAACTCATAGTTACTATTTATAAGGTCAAACTCTGAAGTCAGGAAATATGCTCCCATTATCTGTGGCTTCATTTAAGGAGCTTGTAAATATGAGTATATGTAGCAATTACCTATGGATGGCTAAACCATCTTCTATTTTGTTTTTACCCTTTATGGCTTCATGATGTCTTCCTGTGGATAACTCATAATAATAACCACAGACCTGAAAAATACATTCTCCTTTGATAATTGCCTCTTTGAATTCTAATTTCAGATCTAGTACTCCAGAATTTTGTGGAAAGAAATAAAGCATATATTCTTTTATCCCCTTTATAACCAAATATAGTATTTTTATCTGATTTGCTCTCAGCATTAAACTCTGTAATTTTCCTATAAAGTATTCTAACATGAAAGTGCTTCTATCTCTTTTTAGTTTTCTCTACAAGGAACTCTTCTAGCTCTTTATTATGACATGAAAGCCAGTCTCACATAATTATTCCAGATATGTTCCACCCTCAACCCTAATGACTGTTAATCACTCTTCAACACCAGGCCCAAATGTCATTTCCCCTCCAAAGTTAGTAACACCCTTTTTTGTGTGCTTCTATTCCTACTTTTATATACAACCCAAATGGTTGCATTCTTATTATGTGGGAATGTGAAGACCTTCATTAGTAGAGAAGGATCAAAAAGGTGTCATTGATCCTTGTATCATAGAACTTACGCAGAGTTGAACACATGGTAAATATTTAACAAATATTAAAATGAATGTATAGATAAATGGGGAAAAGAAGCTCTTTTTAAATATAAAGTCAATTAAATAGTATTTTGAGAAATGCTATAAATAATTCCCATTGTACCTTTTGCATTTCTTTAGAACAATCTCTTATCCTAGCATTAATTTAAATCCCTGTGGCACCAAGAAGGATTTTTAGTAAAGCTTTCACATTTTGTTGTTAATCTCACCTGGGATATTTTTTCCATAGATTTTTAGAGAGTGTGTAAGGGAGGGGAAGAGAGAGAGGCACATCGATTGGTTGCCTCCCATATGTGCCCAAACTGGGGCCTGGGATAAAGCCTGCAACCGAAGTACGTGCCCTTGACTGGAATCCAACCTACGACCCTTCAGTCTGCGGGCTGCTGCTGTAACCATAGAGCCAAAACAGCCAGGGCAAGCTTTCACATTTTTAAATTTTTTTATTGTTATTATTTTTCAATCTTCAATCTTTATTGTTGAAAGTATTACATAAGTCCTCCTTTTCGCCCCATTAACCTCTTCTAGACCACTCTAGTTCCCTTCTCCCCCAGGCCCTCACCATCCCATTCATTGTCTGTGTCCACGGAATATGCATATATGTATACAAGTTCATAGACTGATCACTTCCCATCAACCCTCTCTATCCCATTTTTTAAACACATGAAATTGAACACTGAAAATTTCTTTGAAACCTTTGGTAAAATACAATTAAGGTTGAATAGACTCACAGTAACTGTAAATCCAAAGCTGATGTTATTCTAAAAAATTCATTTCAGAAGAAAAATGTTGTCATTTTATTATATAAACATTTCCAGTGGTTCTCAACCTTCCTAATGCCCCGACCCTTTAATACAATTCCTCATGTTGTGGTGACCCCCAACCATAAAATTATTTTCGTTGCTACTTCATAACTGTAATTTTGCTACTGTTATGAATCATAATGTAAATATCTGATATGCAGGATGTATTTTCATTGTCCGCGACCCACAGGTTGAGAACCGCTGATTTATACCATTTTAAAAGGAAATAAACATTTTCTATGCATCTCTGAACTCTTAAGTATTTTTAATTACCCCATATTTTTGCCTCATGTGATGTGAGACAACATTATGACAGGTAGAGTGTAGAAAGATATATTAGCATAAAGTATCCTCAGTCCTTATTAAAAAGTAATTATGTAATTTTTAAATTACTTTCTTGTTCCTTTGCTTGTTTTCAGTCTCAAGGCCTCACCATTATATCCCATGAATTTATTTTTAGGCATAAGAAAGAATTAGTATATGTGACCATCTGGCTTCATATAGTGAGTAGAAAGAGCCCTATGAAAATTGGTTTGCTGCTTTCTTGTTTGAATTCTTATATGGCATGGGCATGCAGTTGAAGAGAGTTCTGTCCTCAGCTTTTGGCACTGAAACTGGGGTGTCAGACATGATATCTGTGTTGGCCATTATAACTAATCTGTTTCATAGCCAGACACTTCCTGCTGCTGCTGTCTTTGATTATGCCTTTTGGTGACCAATTTTCCATCCACCAAGATCCTTAATTTATATGCTATTGAAAGATATAAATAGCAACTTGACATAGTTGAAAAAGCTGCAAACTGATTTCTGTAAATGAAATGTCTGCTAAGGTCAAGGCTTTCAGATTTTATTCTATATTTGACAACTGAAGATCCAGATACAAAGAGACTTGAAGCTCTTCATTCTAGTTAGAAGGAACACAAGTTTTTGCTTAAAGGTGACCAGTAACTTTAGGGTTTTAAGAAAAGTCATTATTGACAATTAGCCTTAATTTAAAGTAAGGGTCAGAAAATATAAGTGCCATAGTCAGAAAACAAGGCCTGAATAAGATCATACAGACATATTCAGCTTAGAGGAAAAAAGCAAGTGTTCTTGGCAATTAAATTAATTGCTGGTAACATGAGAACCAAAGGAAAGATAATGCCTTAGGGAGTTATAATAAGACTGTGAAGTAATGTCAGGCACTGATACAAATATTTTTACTCTGTAAGAGAGCGTAAGATCTATTAGAATACAGACCCTGGAATGGGGTGTTGGCTATTATGGCAAAGTATTTATAAACCTTTCTTTTTCCATTGAGCAAAACTGTTCAGGTTATCAAGGTTTTTCTATATCAGATTTCTGCCTTTAAAAGTATCACTCTATAAAGTACCAGTAATGTCCATGAAAGAAGTTATACCTTTTAAGTAGAAAAGTATAAACTAAATATTATTATTTATTATTCTTTTGGTTCATTTCAAAATCATATATTATATAGATATACTATTTTTATTGGCTTTGGTTTAGAAGAAACTTTACTTTCGAGATCTTTTGCTGACTATGAATTCTTTTTTTTCTTGTTTATTTATTGAAGTTTTTATAGTTATACTAGAGGCCCGGTGCACAAAAATTTGTGCACTCGAGGGGGTTCCCTTAGCATGGCCTGTGCCCTCCTGCAGTCTGGGACCCCTCGGGGGATGTCCACCTGCTGGCTTAGGCCCACTCCCTGGGGGATTGGGCCTAAGCTGGCAGTCAGACATCCCTCTGGCAGCCCGGGAGCCCTCGGGGGAAGTCCACTTGCCAGCAAGGAGCAGGCCTAAGCTGCAGTTGGACATCCTTAGCGCTGCTGAGGAGGCGGGAGAGGCTCCTGCCACCATCGCTGTACTGGCAACCATCAGCCTGGCTTATGGCTGAGCAGAGGTCCCCCTGTGGGAGCGCACTGACCTCCAGGGGGCAGCTTCTGCATATATGCCATTAAGGCACTAGAGCAGCGGTTCTCAACCTGTGGGTCGAGACCCCTTTGGGGGTCGAACAACCCTTTCACAGGGGTTGCCTAAGATCATCGGAAAACACATATATAATTACATAATGTTTTTGTGATTAATTCACTATGCTTTATGTTCAATTTGTAACAATGAAAATACATCCTGCATATCAGATATTTACATTATGATTCATAACAGTAGCAAAATTACAGTTATGAAGTAGCAACGAAAATAATTTTATGGTTGGGGATCACCACAACATGAGGAACTGTATTAAAGGGTCACGGCATTAGGAAGGTTGAGAACCACTATACTAGAGGCTCACAGCAGAAAGAAAAGTTCTTAACTGCCTTCCAGAGGCTCTCTGATGCCCTCATCTTCCCTCCACAGGGCCACAGTCAATTCAGAACTGGAAATATGCCCTAGCCATCCACCCTCTTCTCCCCACTGGATTACTTGGGACAAGGTAGTCCCTCTCTAGCTACTCTAGGGAGGGTGATGCAGCACTTGAAGCAGGAACACTCACAGAGTGGTTCCTCTTCTCTCCTAAATGTGTTCATGCCTCCCTGTGGCTAGTACAGACAGGCTGAGCACTGAGATGCTTAGTGCTCAGACAACTGAGGATGCTTGTCCTTCTGCTCCTAACCCCATGGTTATCTAAAGCTGCTCTGAGAAATACACAGAGAAATACATATATTCCTCTCCTCTTTTCTTCATTCTCATTTGAACTCCAGGGATCTCCTTCCCTCCTTCTCCTGCAGAGACACACAGGGAGCAGCAGGAGATTACTCTCACCAAAGTTATGTTGAGCCCCATTGGCCCCTGAAATCAGTAGCTAGAGGGGAGCCAAACCCCAACAGCACAAGAGGCCCCCACCATTTTTTAATATGAATCCACGATAAACTGTTGAGTTAATTTTCCTGCATTTAAAATAGGATTGAACGTGTCCCGCACAGAGAGATGAAATCCATAATACTGCATTTGTGTGACTCGTGTCCTTACATTTTGTCTAGTATTATTGTCAAGACACTGCTGTCTCTGAGTCTTAATGCAAAATCTGTTCCCCAGCCTTTTTCACCATGTGGGAAAAGAATAGGATATGTCATCGCATCTAATGTAGGAAACAGGATATTGATTCGTTTCATTTGAGTGGCATGTGGATTATTGGGATCTGGTTTACAATGAATGAGCAAGTCCCTTTCAAAAGGAGGTTCTCCATCTTCGTTTCTGAATATGACAGCAACCTTGGTTACACGGGGAGAATTATATCTACCCGGGTCACTGTTGCGATTGTATTTAATCGCCATTGTTACTTCTGTGGGAGCAATACCTTTTGCTGCTGCTTCAGATTGGGCTTCCTTTTCTACCTCATGTAGCATCTTGTATGATTTTGTTAACTCATTGATTTCATGCATGAGGTTGTTGATGTTGATCATGAGTCTTTCTGAGCAGCCCTGGTTTTCTGGTATTGCTAATCTTTTACTTGTAGCTTTGGCTGTATCCAAAATAGAGAGTTGAGCAAACTTCTGAGAAACACCATCCAAAGATTGTAAAGTTCCAGTACGGTGATGAACTTGTCCGTGTATTCTAAAACAGTATGGCCCATATCCTGATGGCGATGCAATATTTGCACCCATGGAAGCAAAAGCAAAAGAACTATTTATGGAACGAATATTTTCTATGAAATTTTTACTGTCAGAATCTTCGTTTGTCATTAATCTTTTTAAATACGCTGGGTAATCTGGAAAATGTATATCATTTGGACAGACTTTCCCTTTGCTACAACATTGAGTAAATTTCCCATCGGATGGTTTTTCATCCGAGAAATTTAGTGATAGGCAAAATTCACATCGAACAGTCATTCCATAACAACTATGAGATTGCATCGTCATGTACTCCATTTTCACTGAGAAGGCAGTTCCTACCGGAATTGGTAGTAATTGTTGATGCCTGTTCTCTCGACATATTCTGTTGTCGCCACCACCTTCTTTCAACTTCAAAGGCACGTTGGTCTTTAGACATTTTCTGTGGATAATGCCGGTGTTTTTTGGCATCAGAGCAACGTTTTTCCAATAGATGGTGTTCAGATAAATCCTGTTGTAGGCGCCGCTTTCTTTCAAGATCAGACGCATGCTGCTCTGCAGACACTTTCTGTCGATAATGCAGGCATCTTTCGGCTGCAGAACTACGTTGTATCAATAGTTGTTCTTTAGACATAGTCCCACCTCTTTACTGCCACAGTCTGAGATGCAGGTGAATGAGAGTCCTGGCTATCAGGTTGCTGAGAGCTGTCTGACCAAAGGCTGATTCTGACTGATTCTGTGGGGGTGGGACTTCCTCTTCCCTGCTGTCAGTTTACACAGCTGTGATGAGGAAGCTGGGGTGAGAGAGGGAGCCACACCCTCCAAGCCGCCCTCTCTCTCGCTCTGCTCTATGTCCAGTGGTCTTTTGCTCTGCCAAGTCCTCCAAACCTCCCGCTCTCCGCCAGCAAGGTTCCAGGAGTCCACAGGCGTGGCTAGGCAGGGGCGGCCACGCCTCCCCGACCATCAAAAGTCCCTGGAGCCCATGGCCACAGCCGCCCTCACCTCCTGGGGCGCTTGACACCTGCGTATGCAAATTAACGGCCATCTTAGTCTGATGATTTGCATAGTCACTCGGATTGGCCTGTGGGCTTGGCTGGTGGGCGTGGCTTGAGCATAGCAGAGGGATGGCTAATCTGCATGTTTCTCTTTTATTATATAGGATTGGTTAACAATGTGAGCTCTTCTAGGCATTTTGGCCTTGAATTCTGACTCTGAAAAGTTTTAAATAATCTTTCTGAAAACCTATTAATCACTACAGTTTCATTCACCATCTTAACAATCAGTATACCAGTTTGGGACCCTTTATATTACATTTGTGTTCATAAAGCTTTTCCACTGTAGAAGCTGGGGTATTTTCTGCTTGTTTGCTTTGTTGTTTTGTTTTGTTTTGTTTTGTTTTTTCATATTCATTTATCCTTTTTCAATGCTGAGTCTCCACTTGGCACTTAGTGGAAGGTCAATAAATATTTGTGGAGTGAAGTTATGAATAAATGCTGAATATAAAATAACTGTTGGTTTCTATTTTCTCTTAAATTTTTATTTGAAATAGTTGAAAAGTCAAGAAAGGAATATAAAGAAAAGTAAAATAGTCTTACCAGGTAAAATAAATGAAAAAATAAATGGAAGCTTGTGTTTACTTTTAGATAGTTTTCAAACACACATAGGTGTATAAGAACATATAATTTCCTAATATTCTTTGCACAGACTTTTATAGTGATATCAAACTTTTTGCCTTGCTTATTATAAAAGAGTTTCTCTTAGGTGTTTATGCATAGTTTTGTTTTGGGTTTTGAGTTTTAGCTTTTAGATATTTCAGCATTTTTAGATGCTGCCATTTCTTTAACTTCATTAATATAGTAAGCATGCTGAATCTTATTACTTTATGTTCTAGACACCATTGAGAATGGGATTTTATATGCTTACCTTAATAGACTCACTTCACTCCCCCTTTTTTGCATCATTTTGAGAAAACTGAGACAACCACCAATCTCCTTCCTTTCAAATCCCATCTCCATCTCAAGTATATATATGGTAAAAGTCAGCATTCATAAGAATAAAGTTGAATAAACAACACTTGATATCTGTTTAATTTAACTTGGGAGAAAGATAACACTGTAAGAGATAAAGTGGGTTAGCAAAGCACTTTTTATATGTTTTATTGATTTTTTTTAGAGAGAGAGGAAAGGAGAGGGAGAGAGAGAAACATTAATCAGTTGCCTCCTGCATGCACCCCTACAGGAAGACTGAGCCCACAACCTGGGTATGTGCCCTGACTGAGAATATAACCAGCGACCCTTCAGTGCATGGGATGATGCTCAACCAACTGAGCCACACTGGCCAGGGCAACAAAGCTATTTTTATATTGGAGCTTTTTCTATGTGATGTTGCTGAATGATATAATAAAGTGAAAGTCTCTAGAAACAAATCAGTTATTTTAAAGATGTTCATCTTTATAGGTCCCTGTTTCACCTGCTTCATTAAATAGGCACTTTGTGGATAGAGGTAGAGAATGTGGTGAAGACCATGTGTTGTGGAGTGTTTAGAATTAATGATACTTAAAGCATTTAATTTTGAGATTTCAGAGACAGGATTGTTTTTTTAAATTAAATTTATTGGGGTAATTTGGATAATAATATTGAATAATTTTCAGGTGTGCAACATTAGAATTTCACATCTGTACTCTATAGTGTAATCCCCACCCAAAATCTAGTATCCTTCATTACCGTATATTTTACTCCCTTTACATATTTCACCCTTCCCTCATTTCCTTCCACTCTGGTAACCATCACTTGATTGTCTGCATCTGTGACTTTGTTTTGTTACATTCTTAAAGTTATAATATGTTGATCAAATCACTTATTTATTATATTTATGTACAGATAGCTTTAAAAAGTCTTATTATTTATTAAATTAAAATTATTTTAGAATTTTAAAGCAATTTTTTCCTATTGAAAAAAATGAAATGAGTTTATGTAATTATAAAACATGGATTAAAAAGAACATTTTATACTTTATTACTTTCATAAATATTGAGAGTGACCACAAACAGTTTTAAATACATTAGCATATCTTGTAGATATCTGAGACTTAGAGTTAAGGAATTAGATGTAAACAGGCC
>NW_005871067.1:9681175-9698614 GCF_000147115.1 Myotis lucifugus | reverse complement strand
TAAATGACATTAATTGTTTTAAATACAATGTAATCTAATAGTATGGGCAAGATCCTCATTGGAGACAGAACATATCTGGGTTCTGCTAGTTAGGCCTCTTTGGATATCTGGGTGGATCCTTAATATGCCATTGCATCTTGATAAAATTATTTTGGTTAAGCATACAATGGATGTTCTGGCCAGTGAATGAAGAAGAGTAGAGTTATTCTTTTAGCAAAAAGATGAACTTATTTTGTGATAGTTATATTGTGATGGTATTATTAAATCTCTTGGGGGAGAGAAACCTGTTAGAATCCTCTCTCTCTCTCTCTCTCTCTCTCTCTCTCTCTCTCTCTCTATATATACCGGCTAGGTATAGAGATGTAATATATATATATATATAGAGAGAGAGAGAGAGAGAGAGAGAGAGAGAGAGAGAGATAAAAGACTAAGCGACTGGCCGACCAGCCAAACAGCTGGTAGTTATGACACACACTGACCACCAGGGGGCAGACATTCAGTGCAGGAGTGGAAACCATAGGCATGGAAACATGGAACAGACTGATGAATCTCAGAGGGAAGGGGGGAGGGGGAAGGGTGGGAAAAGATTAACCAAAGATCTTATATGCATATTAGAGGCCCGGTGCATGTATTTGTGCACCCGTGGGGTTCCTTGGCCTGGCCTGTGGGGATTGGGCCGAAACCAGCTCTCCGACATCCCCCGAGGGGTCCCGGATTGCAAGAGGGTGCAGGCCAGGCCGAGGGACCCCACCGGTAAAACCATGCACTGGGCCTCTAGTGATGTACATATAATACAGGTTGTGGTTAAGGGTTTTTCTGTAATATTCTGTAAAACATACTTCCTCCTTGTTATATATTTACTTCATCCTGGGTGATTGTATTACTTG
The DNA here is from genome assembly GCF_000147115.1 of Myotis lucifugus. NCBI lineage: Eukaryota > Metazoa > Chordata > Mammalia > Chiroptera > Vespertilionidae > Myotis > Myotis lucifugus. The sequence continues at coordinate 9,697,727 of NW_005871067.1, read as the reverse complement.
ACCTATGCCTTTTTGTTGTTTTGTTATTCTTTTAAAATAAAACCAGCATTTTATTTTCTTTTTAAATTAAATTTATTGGGGTGACATTGCTCATCATGATTATATAGGTTTCAGGTGTGGGTGTCTATGTTACAAGATCTGTATATTGCAACATCTGCCCACCACCCAAAGTCAAATCTACTGTCACCATTTATTAGGACATCCTTCTCCCCCCGACCCCCTTCCCTCTTGCAACCACTACACTGCTGTGATTTTTATGAGTTCAGTTTCATATTTCAGATAAGAGTGAAATTGTATGGTTGTTAGCTTTTTCTGACTGACTTATTTCACTTAGCATAATGTTCTTGAGATCCATCTATGTTGTTGCAAATGATGCAATTTCATCCTTTCTTATGGCTGAGTAGTAGAATTCCATTGTGGTATATATTTACCACATCTTCTTTATCCAGTCCTCTATCATAGGACACTTTGGTTGTTTCCATGTCTTGGCCACCATGAGTAATGCTGCAATGAACATAGGGGTACATATATCTTTGCAAATACATGATTTCAACTTTTTCAGGTATATACCCAGGAGAGGGATTGCTGGGTTGTATGGTAGCTCTATTCTTAATTTTTTGAGGATCTGCTGGATTGCTTTCCATAGTGGTTGTACAAGTCTACATTCTCACCAGCAATAAATGAGGGTTCCTCTTTTTCTACAACCTCTCCAACCTTTATTGCTTGTCTTGTTGATAATGGCCACTCTAACAGGTGTGAGGTGGTATCTCATTGTAGTTTTGAATTGCATTTCCCTAATTGCCAGTGAGGTTGAACATCTTTTTATATATCTACTAGAGGCCTAGCACACAAAATCGTGCGCGGGTAAGGTCCCTAGGCCTAGCCTGCAATCAGGGCCATCTTCCACCTACTCGCCAGTCCCCAGTCCCGCCCTGCCACCACCCACCTGGTTCCCCGTGGTTCTGCGTTCACCATGCTGTGATCGGAGCCTGCGGACCGGAGGGAGGGACCAAGATGTCGGCCGTTCCGTCTACTTGCCACTCCCCAGTCCTGCCCCACTGCCACCCACCCAGTTCCCTGTGGTTCCCCATTCGCCATGCTGCGATCAGAGCCTGTGGGCCGGGGAGAGGGACCAAGAGGTGGTCAGTGCACCTTGAGCGGTTGTTCTGGTCATTACGCCATTATGGTCGCTGGGCTTTTATTATATAAGATTAGCTGTTTGTATGTCTTCTTGGGAGAGGTGTATTTTCAAGTTCTCTGCCCACTTATTGATTGGGTAGTTTGTTTGGTGTTGAATTTTATTAGTTCTTTATATATTTTGAAATTAAACCTTTCTCAGAGCTACTGTTTTCAAATATCATCTCCCACCTGGTTGGTTGCCTCTTTGTTTTGTTGTCAGTTTCTTTTGCTGTGTAGAAGCTTTTTAGTCCCATTCATTTATTTTTGCCTTTACTTCCCTTGCCTTTCAGGTCAAGTTCATAAGTTGTTCTATATGACTAAGGTCCATAAGTTTGGTACCTATATTTTCTTCTATGTAACTTATTGTTTTGGGTCTTATATTTAGTCCTTTGATCCATTTTAATTAATTTTTGTACATTGGGACAAACTGTAATCCCATTTCATTTGTTTGCATGTGGCTTTCCAGTTTTCCCAGCACCATTTATTGAAGAGACTATCTTTACTCCATTGTGTATTTCTGGCTTCTTTGTTGAAGATGATCTGTCCATATATATGTGGTTTTAGAGCTGGGTTGTTTATTCTGTTTCATTGATCTATGGATCTGTTTTGCTACCAATACTGTGCTGTTTTGATTATTGTAACTCTGTAGTAAAATTTGAAGTCAGGTAGTGTGATACCTCCAGCTTTGTTCTTTTTTCTCATAATTGCTTTGTCCATGCACGGACTTTTGTGGTTTCATATAAATCTTATGCTTTCTGGTTCTATTTTTTTAAACAGTGACATTGAGATTTTGATGCAGATTGCATTAAATCTGTATATTGCTTTGAGTTAATATGGCCTTTTAACTGTGTTTATTCTTCCAATCCATGAACATGGCATATTTTTCTATTTTGTTGTATCTTTTTCAATCTCTTTTAATAATGCTTTGTAATTTTCAGTACAAAGAAAATTTAATTTAAATTTATTCATAGGTTTTTCACATTCTTTGTTAAGTTTATTCCTAGGTATTTTATTCTTTTGGTTGCAGTTGAAAAAGGAATTTTTTTTCTTTTCTTTTTCTGAAGTTTCATTGTTAGTATTCAGGAAGGCAATGGATTTTTGCACATTAATTTTGTATCCTGCAACTTGACTGTATTTGTTTATTATTTCTAATAGTTTTTTGGTGGAGTCTTTAGGGTTTTCTATATACAGAATCATGTCATCCACAGAAAGTGACAGTTTGACTTCTTTCTTCCCTATTTGGCTGCCTTTTATTTCTTTCTCTTGCCTTATTGCTCTGGCTAGGACTTCAAGCACTATGTTGAGTAAGAGTGGGGAGAGTAGACATCCTCGTCTTGTTCCTAATCTTAAAGGAAAAGCTTTTAGTTTTTTTTTTTGCCATTGAGAATGATTTAGCTGAGGGTTTATAATTTATGGCCTTTATTATGTTGAGGTACTTTCCTCTATTCCTATTTTATTGAGTGTTTTAATCATAAACGGATGTTGTATCTTATCAAATGCTTTTTCTGCATCTATTGACAAGATTATATGATTTTTATCCTTTCTTCTGTTAATGTGTGTAATACATTGATTGATTTGCATATGCTGAATCATACTTATGACCCTGGAATGAACTCCACTTGATCATGATGTATTATTTTTTGGATGTACTGTTGTATTCTATTTGCTAGTATTTTGTTTAAGATTTTTATACCTGTTTTCATCAGAGATATTGTTCTGTAGTTTTGTGTGTGTGTGTGTGAGATCTTTGCCAGGTTTTGGTATCATCCTATATTGGCCTTATAGAATGTGTTAGGGAGTATTACCTCTTCTTCAATTTTTTGGAAGTGTTTGAGAAGAATAAGTTTTAATTCTTTGAATGTTTGGTAGAATTCACTGGTGAAACCATTTCATCCTGGACTTTTGTTTTTTTGGGAGGTTTTGATAGTTGTTTCTGTTTCCTCACTGCTAATTAATATATTTAGATTTTCCAATTCTTCATTATTTAGTCTAGGGTTTTAGGAAGGTTATATATTTCTAGGAACTAATCCACTTCTAAGTTATTAAATTTGGTGGCACATAGTCTTTCATAATATTCTAGTATGATTCTTTGTGTATCTGTGGTAACTTCTCCTTTCTCATTTATGATTTCATTTTCATTGGTCTTTTCCTTTTTTTTCTTAGTGAGTCTAGCCAGGGATTTGTCAATTTTATAAATCTTTTCAAAGAACCAGCTCTTTGTTTTATTGATTTTTTTGTATAGTGTTTTTGTTCTCTATTTCATTTAATTCTGCTCTAAATTTTATTATTTTCTTTCTGCTGCTGACTTTGGGTTGCTTTTGTTCTTCTTTTTCTAGTACTTTAACATGTGATGTTAGGTTGCTTACTTGGGATTTCAGTTTGATAGGCCTGTAATGACATAAACTTCCCTCTTATTACTGCTTTTGGTATGTTGTATTGTCATTCTCATTTGTCTCTATATATCTTTTGATCTCATCTTTTATTTCTTTTTTTACCCAGTCATTTTTTAGTAATATATTGTTTTATCTCCACATATTTGTGAGTTTCTTTACTTCCTTTTTGCAGTCGATTTCTAATTTCAAGGCAATGTGGTCAGAAAATATGCTTGGTATAATTTCAGTCTTCTTGAATTCGTTGATGCTAGTTCAGTGACCCAACGTATTTTCTATCCTTAAGAATGTTCTGTGTGCACTGGAAGAGAATGTATAATCTGATGTTCTGGGATGAAATGTTCTGTAAATGTCAATTATGTCCATTTGGTCTAGTGTTGTATTTAAGGCCAATATTTGTTTATTGATTTTCTGTTTGGTTGATCTGTCTAGAGCTGTCAATGGAGTGTAAGGTTTCCAAATACAGTTGTATTTTGATCTGTTTCTCCCTTTATTTCTGTGAGTAGCTGCTTTATATATTTTGGTGCTCCTTAAAAGTAAAGTTATCATTTGTTGATCAAAATATTCAATTGTATCTCTAATTTTCAAAGTTATGAGATTGCTGAAAAATTTTGTTCAAAAATTATTTTTGAGTTTCAAGATATTTTAGTCTCATCTCCAAAATGTTGAAGCCATATTTATTTATTTATTTCTATATGTTTTTTACAATATATTTTTATTGATTTCAGAGAGGAAGGGAGAGAGTGAGGGAGAGAGAGATAGAAACATCAATGATGAGAGAATCATTGATTGGCTTTCTCCTGCATGGCCCCCACTGGGGATCGACCTCACAACCCAAGCATGTGCCTCTGACCAGAATCAAACCTGGGACCCTTCAGTCCACAGGCCGATGCTCCATCCACTAAGCCAAACCAGCTAGGGCAAATCCAAATTTATTTAAATACACTTTAACAAATGACATTTGTTAAGGAGGACAAATCCAATATAGAAAAGAAAGCTTGTACCCCCAAAATTTCATCATATTTTGTAATGGCTGCATAGTGATTAAATACAAAAGGAATAATTCAAAACATGAGGAAGGGTTAGTGAGATGCAGGGATGATTTACTATTATTTGCTATTGCCAAATGAATAAAAAGCAGAATATCTCTCTAGATAAGGTAGGATAACTCAATAGACTGGATTCAGAAACAGAGGAGATGTATGCAATCTTTATTTGCTAATTTAGAGTTCTCCAGACACCAATGCTTGGCAAGGGAATCAATGGAGGGATCTAATAACTCTAATTCATTTCTAGATCCTAATCAGATTTTTAATCTGCTATTATCCACTTCTAATAAAACAGTTTTTTTAATTAGTAGAGATATTTGATTTTCACAAAATAGTGCTATTCAAATATACATAGTGCACCTGCTAATTGGATTAGAGACTATTTATATTTCAAAATCCATAGTATTGTAGAGAGAATTCAGGATTTAGAGTCCAGAGAAAAGGTTTAAATCCTACCTCAGCCATTTATTATCTGTAACTTTGGTTAAATCTCTTAATTTTTCTAATCTCCAGTATCCCACATATAGATAAAAATATATTGTGCATTAAGGTAAATTAATTAAACCTTAATCTCAGCTTAAGTAATATCAAAGAAAACATATGCTATATAATAAAAAGGCTAATATGCAAATTGACTGAATGGTGGAATGACCGGTCGCTATGACATGCACTGACTACTAGAGGGCACACGCTTAATGCAGGAGCTGCCCCCTGGTGGTCAGTGCATTCCCACAGGGGGGAGCGCCACTCAGCCAGAAGCTGGGCTCGCCAGTGGGCTCACGGGTGGCGAGCAGGACCCTCTCCTGCCTCTGCGGCAGCGCTAAGGACCCCTCGGGAGATGTCCATAGGGAGCAGGCCTAAGCCAGTCCCGAACTGCGAGAAGGCACAGGCTGGGCTGAGGGGACCTCCCCCCCGCCCAGTGCACGAATGTCATGCACCAGGCCTCTAGTAAACTATAAAGTGCTACGTGATGATAAATTCTTACTTGTAATAATTTGTGCTTAGAATTTTTGAGTTCTGAAGTAAGTTAAGAGTTGATTTAGGAAAGAGTATTAACAAGAGGAAAAATAATTTATTTTAAAATAGTTTAAGGGAACATTGGGGAGATGTAGTTTTTTTCTTCTTTCATATCCTACCTAATTAGGGTGAATGAATCTCTCAGAAACTTAGAAACAAGCTCTTTCTACATAACTGTACTATTTGAAAGTCTCATTTTCCTGCTCATGACAAAGATCTTTACAAAGGTCTATTACCTTTTTATTTATTTTTTTTACTACCAGTTTCTACTTTTTTTCCCCTGTGATTCATCCTCCTAGCAGTTTATGCATTGTGTTTTGCTATTTTCAAACAAAAATAGATGCATAAGCAAAACTCTTATCAGCCTGTACCCAGCTGCTCCCATACTCCCACAACCATTTAGAAAATATCTTTGTAGTTTCATAACATCTATACAGCTTTTTCTTCTTTTTAATATATGTCTTCCTTCTCTTTTCCCTTTTCTCATATTTATCCTCATCTTGTAGGCTCAAGGATACATATCTGCTCTTTCTTGTCTGCTCAACACACAAATTCACACACAAACACACAAATTTGAGTTACATTCCTTTTTCATTTGTTCCCAATGCTGTACATCCAGGTAAAAAATAGCTTTTCTTGAAAATGGCTTTAAATACCTTAAGTTTGGAACCACAACCAAAGGAGGAAGTAGAAGAAAGATTTTTGTCTAGCTGTGATAGCTGTGAATTGCTTCTTGAAATTAAAGTGAGCTGTCATAGTAATCTTCCCTTCACTCAAAGTATTCAAGTCTAGACTGAATGGCCATAGCAAAGGGTGTTAAAACTGGTTCTTACATGGGGTGAGACTGGATTAGATATGAATTCTAAGTTTCTATGATTCAAGCTTCACTTGAGAAAATGATCTTTTAGATAAAGTTGGTTAAATCCAGTGATAAGCTGTACATAAAGAGATGTTCTGGTATTTGCTGATAGCTTTTGTTCTGCCAGTTTCTTTCTTTCTCTTTCTTTACTATAAAAAAATTACAAAATACATTTAAGAGATGTTTTTACAAAATCTATTATACAATTACCTGTTAATGACATATCCTCAGTTTGGAATGTAGCCATCATTACAAGATTCATGGTGATAGAAGAGGTGGGGATAGTGTGTTATTGAATACTTCTTATTTGACCAGCAATTTACCCAAGTCAGCTCACTGGATTATTACCGGTATAAGAGCAGCTAGTGGTCTCTATTATTTTTATTTTACTTAGGAAGAATTAAAACAAATTAATCAAAGAATTAAAATAAATATCCCAGACTCACTGTATTAATTTCCTATTGATGCTATAACCCACAAACTTAGTGACTTAAAACAACACAAATTTATTATCTTACACTTTGGGGATCAGAATTCTAAAATGTGTCCTTCCTGTATACTACCTATGGCTTAGAGAGAATAAATTATCAACCTTAGTCAGGTATCAGAGTCATCTAGGGAGTTTTCAAAAATCCCAAAGTCCAAGCCAATTCCAGAAACCTAAAACTCTGGAGCTGGGACACAAGCGTTGGTATTTTTCTTTCTTTTAGCTCCTCAAGTAATTTCAATATGTAGCCAAGATTGAGATACACTTATTTAGAAAGAGGAGGTTCTAATGCTACCTGGAATTCTGACTTATTTTTTAAAATATGGATTTAACTGATTAAGCTAAGTCTATATTGCTTGAGCAGTGATTTTAGCATGCATCAAAATAACCTGGAGGGCCCTACTCCCACAGCATCTGATTCAGTAGGTCTGGGGTGGGATTCAGACAATGTCAAGACTACTGACATTTTGAGGATGACTGTTTTAACAAGATGATCTAAAGATATTCAAGCAGATTTTCTATCCGGTAATATTTTATCACCTAACCACTTGACCTCAGAGATTTAATGTGTGACCCATAATTAGTATCAATATAGCAGTATGTTATATTCTTTCTCTTTTTTTTGCTTTTTTTTTTTTTTTCCGATGCAAAAGCATAAGAGTCTTTATTCGAGCTAGCTCGGCTCCCCCACCTTGCCGACGAAGTGACAGGAAGCAGAGAGAGAGATAACTCTGTGTGGAGTCGGGTTATATAGGGGGAGTTGGAGGAAGGGGAGGAGAAAGGACTGTGCTCTGCCGATTGGCCAGGCACAAGTCTGTGTCTTGTTCCTGGGTGTGGCTAGCAGAGGCTTAGACTTCCGGGAAGAAGCTCCTTGCCAAGCACGTGGCCAAGGTAAGATGGAGCACTTACCCTGGGGCAAGGTGAAGGGCGTAGCCCTTACCCTGGGGCAAGGTGGAGGGCCTAGCCCTCGCCCTTTCATTCCCCCCTTTGTCTTGGAACTTCCAGCTCAATCATGAGACGGACTGCTTTTCTATTCCACCGTTGCTAGAGGCCCGTACTGGGCATATCTTAACAAATGGTCTGGTGGAAGGGAAAGAAACCATTTTAGCTTTAACAACTTCTATTGAAATAGGATTTTTCTTCTTAAAATTCCTCCATGGCTATCAAAAAGCCAAATCAAGATTAATTTATCTACTGTCCTGATGTTTGCATAAACACAACAAGAATGGTAACTGACTACCTTTGCTGGAATCTCATGGTTGAATCTTAATGTGCCCCGTAGGGCCAGGAAGCCGCGCCACCCAGCTGCCATCAGGCCCGCCTGCAGTATCTGCTGAGTTAGGTGAATCCCTCACCTGTAGCAACTCCACCTGAGCCCACGCTCTAGGCTTTAAGCCCATCTCAGTAGCCCTCCTACTTGTTGCGGCCCAGAGTGTGTGGGGGTTCCGCAGGAACGCAGAGGCATCCCTACGGCTCCCCTTCTACTCTTACCAACTGCCAATAATGGTAGGGCATGGGCCTGACGCTCCAGCGCCAGCCATCTTCAGGGCTTCCAAGCAGGATACCAGGCTTTCTTTGTGGCATTTTTACTGGCTTCAAGTCTTTAGAGCTCAGACAGGGCTCTTTAAAACATGATACTCCAGTCAAAGTTTTCCATTAATAAAACCACTATTAGGAACCAGTCTTATTGAATCTATGCAAAGAAATGTATTGCCATGACTTATTTAGCATTGCCAATATTTCAGAGGAATTATGTAAGGAGAAAAACATACTGATCTGCTCTAAGATTTTCTGATTTTTCCTTGCCAATTCCTTTTCATGAAGTTATAACAAAACAGTAACTGTTGGCATTAAACTTTCTTTCTATGCATAACCATGCCTTAGACCTTCTATTCCAAATAGGCCTTTCCCAGCTTTCTACAGTTGAGGTTTGTACTACCCTGACATGGGCATGGTTACGCAGGCCTGCAAGACAATATACAGGCTGCCAACCATCAACTGTCTCTCAACAGAGACCAAAACCTGATGGGCACCCTTCCCTACCCAGTTGGGTACCTGCCCTCTTGGCAGCCAGACACCCTCTACTCTTGGGGTTCACCCCACACAGTCCCCTTCCAGGACAGCCAACATACATTCAAACCTGCAAGAGAATCAAAGGTCAATATAACATATCAATACAATGAAACATAATATTGGCATCATGGCCGCTTCAGGCAGCCAAATCCTACTAAAGTCTATTCTTGACCTTCCTATAAATTGTCCTTGTCTCTTTGGAGCCATGTCCATGAAGATGCAGGCATCATCTAAGTCTATTACACAGTATTGTGGGGGCTCCGGGCAGCAGGAGTGATCGCGAGCAATGTTACCAGCATCAGGCAGGTCGAGCACGCCGTAGCTTGAGCTTGAGCGGGTGGCGTTGATCTCGATCGACGCTCCATTTGGTGATGAAGTCTTCCCGGATCACGGATGGGTCCGCTGACCGGACGTGAGTGTGATGGACCCAGGTCGCTACGCCGTCTACCTTGAGAGCGGTGGGGGTCGTCAGCACCACAGTGTAGGGACCCTTCCAACGTGGTTCGAGGGTCTCCTGGTGGTGCCTTCTGTCGTAGACCCAATCTCCTGGTCTGTGCTGATGAGGAGTTGGGGTTGGGCTGGTCTCATACAGATTCTAGGGCCCGTTGCCTTCCTTTCACAGGCAGGGGAAGGGCCCATGAAATCTCTGCCCTGAGGAACTGTGAGCCCCACCCTTAAATGTCCCAATCAGACTAGAAAATGCACAAATACCTTTTAAATCTACCCCAGAATTTCAAAATCCCAACCCAGCACAGAATATCACACAGCAAATCAAAGTTCTCAGCAAACAAACAGACAGAGATGTTTACTAGTTAGGCGGGCCGATTCCACCTCTGACAGAGAGCAAGCGCCCTTAGGGAAAGATCCCAGCGGCCGCTCAGGGTACTTTGCTATCGGTCAGAGCACTCAGCCTCAAAGAAATCAAGCGTGTGTTTTTTTTTTTTTAGACACAAACAGAAATTTCACTAGCTAAACAATTTTCAATAAAGACAGATAACATTTCCCATTAAAAACTTTGAATCACCACAGGAGAAAACAAAACAAAACAGGAATAAACAAAAACACTTTTACACAGGCGCATGCCACATTTACAGCACAAAATACCAACAGATAACCTAGTTTGATTAACATATTATCTAGAGCCCGTGGGTAACCTGGGTTAAACTTAGGCATGTTATCTAAATTACAGTCCTGGGTGTCCAGAACACTGAGTTGATAAGTTAACTGGAGCCCTCTGATCCTGGGACAGCTATGCTGTCCCTCCCAGGCAAAGGAAAAATGTGCCCTCTAAGCCCAGTATGAAACCAGTTTCTACCTGAAATAATACTTTAGAAATTGGATTACTGCTATCAGTCCATTTTAAGACTTTGACATAAGCTATTTAACTTTTGTTTAGGGAGGGAACATATAACCTTTAATTGCCCTTAGTTTAAGGAAAGCAGGGTTTTCTAGATTTAAGAGATTAGCTTAAAAATAGTATTAAATAAATCCGTGAGGCAAGCACACTTCCTGCCCCATAAAACTCCACCTTAAAGCTCCACTCTTGACTAAATCAGAGGGAGGGGCCTTTGCTGTTTCAAGATGGCGGCCCCCAGGGGAGCAGCAAGTCATGTGGCTGACATGGCGGCTGCCAAGTCATGCAGCCCAAAATGGTGGCTGTCTACACTTTTTTTTGCAAATCAGGATCAATAAGCAAAGGCATTTAGTTACCAGAATTACACAAATTTTCCCAATTCAATCCGAACCTTAAACTTTTAGCTGGCAAGTCAAAATATTCAGCATTTCTCAATCAGTCTAGAATCTAGCTAGCATCCTTTTTTTTTTTTTTTTGGTAAATGATAAGTCTTGGGCTCCATCCTGCACATCTGCAAAGAGACTCTAGCTCAAAACTCTATCCAAAATCGGACAGTGCTTGCATTAGTTTTAAGCCAGCTTTTCTCTCTACACGTGCACAGAAATCCCAGACGCATTTACTTGGGGAGGGGGTGACCTGTTTTCACAGATCCTCACTCAGATGCCCACCTGACCGAAGTCGTGGAGCCACACAAAGGAGGGGAGAGGGCAGGCCCCCTCCCTCCACACTCACACACTTTCACCAGACATTCACTCAGAGTTTAAACAATAACAACTTCCCAACTCCTGAGGGAGCTCTACAGCCTCCCCCAATCTCCTTGAAATGATCAATCACAATACCCAAAGGAGCAGTCTGAGTCCGTCCCATAACATCCGTCCAGTAAGTCCACAGAAAACAGAAAAACACAGACACAGACAAACAGAGGGCCCCAAAGAACAGCCTTCCAACTCCATGGAAGCAACTAGACGATGGCCTTACGCCAAACCGGCGGGAGCGACCCGCCTCGTCTCAGATTGAGGGGGTTCCTACAGACCTTCCGACTCCGCGGAAGCAAAAGTACACCCCTCCAGATGGAGGGTCGAGGCGTCCCCCGACTCCTCCTGCCCTTGATCCCACTTAGATCATTGCGGGCGATTACAGATTTCAGAAGTGAGCTCACACAGAACAGATACAGAACAAGTCCCTGAACAGAGGCAGTAGAAAACTGCCTAGGAATGCTTCTCTTCTACCTTTTTTAAAAGATAGGCCAGATTCGAACCCTTAGCTAGTCCGAGTTTTGACGGTGAGTACCATCTAGAAGCCATTCCTTCAGATACAGGAAAAGTCCCTTAGAGATAACATATATCACACAGAACAGAATACACAACACACAGACACTTACCGCGGCCAGTCAGACTCTACGGATTGGGGGGGTCCCTCAATGGTTTTGGGGATCCCGGACGAGCCCCCAAATGTTATGCCCAGATTTCAGAATCCCCAAGAAACCACATCAGGGAGCCAGCCAGTCCGATGCAAAAGCATAAGAGTCTTCATTCGAGCTAGCTCGGCTCCCCCACCTTGCCGACGCAGCGACAGGAAGCAGAGAGCTTTTTTGCTTTTTTTAATTGCTTAAAATATTACAAAAGACTAGTACATTTGTCTCCTTTTTTTCCCCCTTGACCTTCCCCCAGCCTCCACTACTCCCCAGTGTCTTGTGTCCATTGGGTATGCTTATATGCATGCATAAAAGTCCTTTGGTTGATCTCTTACTCCCCCCGCCCAACCCTCACCAGCATTCCTGCTGTAGTTTGACAGTCTGTTTATTGCTGCTCTTCCTCTGTATCTATTGTTGTTCATCAGTTTATAATGGTCATTATTATCCATAAATGAGTGAGATCATGTGGTATTTTTCTTTCACTGACTGGCTTATTTCACTTAGCATAATGCTCTCCAGTTCCATCCATGCTGTTGCAAATGGTAAGAATCCCTTCTTTTTTACAGCAGCATAGTATTCCATTGTGTAGATGTACCACAGTTTTCTAATCCATTCATCTGCTGATAGGCACTTAGGCTGTTTCCAGATCTTAGCTATGGTAAATTGTGCTGCTATGAACATAGGGGTGCATATATTCTTTCTGATTGGTGTTTCTGGTTTCTTGGGATATATTCCTAGCAGTGGGATCAAAGGGTCAAATGGGAGTTCCATTTTTAACTTTTTGAGGAAACTCCATACTGTCTTCCATAGTGGCTGCACCAGTCTACATTCCCACCAGAAGTGCACAAGTGTTCCTTTTTCTCCGCATCCTCTCCAGCACTTGTCATTTGTTGATTTGTTGATGATAGCCATTCTGACAGGTGTGAGATGGTACCTCATTGTTGTTTTGATTTGCATTTCTCAGATGATTAGTGACTTTGAGCATGTTTTCATATGTCTCTTGGCTTTCTGAATGTCCTCTTTTGAAGAGTGTCTATTTAGGTCCTTTGCCTATTTTTTGATGGATTTTTTATCTTCCTTTTGTTAAGTTGTATGACTTCCCTATAAATGTTGGAGATTAAGCCCTTATCAGTGATAACATTGGCAAATATGTTCTCCCATGCAGTGGGCTATCTTATTGTTTTGTTGATGGTTTCTTTTGCTGTGCAGAAGCTTTTTATTTTGATGTAGTCCCATTTGTTTATTTTCTCTTTAGTTTCCAATGCCCTAGGAGATGTATCGGTGAAGAAATTGCTTTGGCATATACCTGAGATTTTGTTGCCTTTGGATTCCTCTAGTGTTTTTATAGTTTCCCGTCTTACATATAAGTTCTTTATCCATTTTGAATTTATTTCTGTGTATGGTGTAAGTTGGTGGTCTAGTTTCATTTTTTTGCATGTATCTGTCCAATTTTCCCAGCACCATTTATTGAAGAGACTATCTTGGCTCCATTATATGTTCTTGCCTCCTTTGTCAAATATTAATTGAGCATATTGGTTCGGGTCGATTTCTGGGCTCTCTATTCTATTCCATTGATCTATATGTCTGTTCTTGTGCCAGTACCAGGCAGTTTTGAGAACAGTGGCTATGTAATAAAGCTTGATACCTGGTATTGAGATCCCACCTACTTTGTTCTTCTTTCTCAGGATCGCTGCAGCTATTCAGGGTCTTTTTTTATTCCAGATGAATTTTTGGAGCGTTCGTTCTAGGTCTGTGAGATATTCTGTTGGTATTTTAATGGGAAGTGCGTTGAATTTATAGATTGCTTTGGGTAGTATGGACATTTTAATGATGTTGATTCTACCAATCCACGAACATGGTATGTTCTTCCATCTGTTTATGTCTTCCTCTATCTCTTTTTTCAATGTCCTGTAGTTTTCAGAGTAGAGGTCTTTTGCCTCTTTAGTTAAATTTATTCCTAGGTATCTTAATTTTTTTGGTGTGATGGTAAATGGGATTGCTTTTTTAGTCTCTTTTTCTGTAAGCTCATTATTGGTGTATAGATATGCCATAGATTTCTTGGCATTAATTTTGTATCCTGCTACATTGCCGAATTCATTTATTAAGTCTAATAATTTTTTGATGGAGTCTTTAGGGTTTTTTATATACAATATCATGTCATCTGCGAATAAGAACAGTTTTACTTCTTCTTTTCCAATTTGGATGCCTTTTATTTCTTCTTCTTGTCTAATCGCAATGGCTAATACTTCCAGTACTATGTCGAACAGGAGTGGTGAGAGTGGGCATCCCTGTCTTTTTCCTGTTCTTAGGGGAAATGGTTTTAGTTTTTGCCCATTGAGTATGATGTTGGCTGTGGGTTTGTCATATATGGCTTTTATTATGTTGAGGTATGATCCTTCTATTCCTACCTTGCTGAGAGTTTTTATCAAAAATGGGTGTTGGATTATGTCAAATGCTTTTCATGCATCAATTGATATGACTATGTGGTTTTTATCTCTCAATTTGTTTATTGATTTGCGGATATTGTACCATCCTTGCATCCCTGGGATAAACCCTACATGGTCATGGTGTATGATCTTTCTGGTGTACTGCTGGATCCGATTTGCTAGGATTTTGTTGAGGATTTTGGCATCTATGTTCATGAGGGTTATTGGCCTGTAATTCTCTTTCATTGTGTTGTCTTTATCTGGTTTTGGTATGAGGGTGATGCTGGCTTCATAGAATGAGCTTGGAAGTGTTCCTTCCTCTTGAATTTTTTGGAATAGTCTGAGGAGTATAGCTTTTAGTTCTTCCTTGAATGTTTGATAAAACTCCCCTGTGAAGCTGTCTGGCCCTGGGCTTTTGTTTGCTGGAAGCTTTTTGATTACTTCTTCAATTTCTTCCATAGTTATTGGCCTATTGAGATTTTTAGATTCTTCATGATTGAGTTTTGGAAGGTTGTATTTTTTCTAGGAAAATTTCCATTTCCTCCAGGTTGTCTGGTTTGTTGGAGTAGAGTTGTTCATAGTATTTTTTTTAACAATCCTTTGTATTTCTGTGGGGTCTGTTGTTATTTCTCCTCTTTTATTTCAGATTTTTTTAAATTTGAGTCATCTCTCTTTGCTTCTTGGTGAGCCTGGCTAGAGGTTCATCAATCTTGTTTATCTTTTCAAAGAACCAGATCTTGGTTTTCTTGACTTTTGTATTGTTTTTTTTTGGTCTCTATGTTGTTTATCTCCACTCTGATCTTTATTATTTCCTTCCTTCTGTTTACACTGGGCTTTTCTTGTTGCTCTCTTTCTAACTCTTTGAGTTGTAGGGTTAGGTAATATATTATCATTGTTTCTTGTTTTTTGCAGTATGCTTGTAGAGCTATGAACTTCCCTCTCAAGACTGCTTTCGCTGTGTCCCATAGGTTTTGGATTGTTTTGTTTTCATTGTCGTTTGTTGCCATGATGTTTTTTATTTCGTCTTTGATCTCTCTGGTAACCAAGTCATTGTTTAATAGCATGCTATTTAGTCTCCATGTGTTTGATTTTTTGGATTGTTTTTATTGTAGTTGATTTCCAGTTTTATGCCATTGTGATCTGAGAAGATGCTTGATATGATTTCTATCTTCTTGGATTTGAAGAGACTTTGCCTGTGTCCCAATATATGGTCTATCTTTAAAAATGACCCATGTGCACTTGAGAAGAATGTATATTCTGTGGCTTTGGGTTATAATGTTCTGTAGATGTCAATTAATTCCATTTGATCTAGTGAGTCATTTAGGATTGATGTTTCTTTGCTGATTTTTTGTTTAGAGGATTTGCCCAATGGTGATAGTGGGGTATTAAAGTCCCCTACTATGATTGCATTGCTGTCAATCTCTCCCTTGATCTCCTCCAGAAGTTTGTTTATGTATTTGAGTGCTCCTATATTTGGTGCGTATATGTTTACCAGAGTTATTTCTTCTTGTTGGATTGCTCCCTTTAATATTATGAAGTGGCCTTCCTTATCTCTTTTTATGTCCTTCACTTTGAGATCAAATTTGTCAGATATAAGTATTGCTATCCAGCCTTTTTTTCATTTCCATTCTCCTGAAAAAGCTTTTTCCATCCCTTCACCATCAGTCTGTGTTCGTCTTTTTTTCTGAGGTGGGTTTCCTGTAGACAGCAGATATATGGGTCATGTTTTCTTATCCACTCAGTTACCCCATGTCTTTTGATTGGAACATTTAATCCATTTAAATTTAAAGTTATTATTGATAGATACTTTTTTGTTGCCATTTTTATTCTTTACCCCTGTGTTCCTTCTTCGTTTCCTATTTTTTTTCTTTTTACAGCAGACCCTTAACATATCTTGCATTGCTGGTTTCATGGCAATAAACTCCCATAGTCCTTTTTTTCTGTGAAGCTCCTGATTTCACCCTCAATTTTGATTGATAGCCTTGCTTGGTACAGTATTCTTGGATTCAGACCTTTCCTTTGCATGACTTTGTATATTTCCTTCCATTCCCTTCTGTTCTGACGTGTTTCTTTTGATAAATCAGTCGCTAGTCTGATGGGGGATCCTTTTGTAGGTAACTTTCTGTCTCTCTCTGGCTGCTTTTAAGATTCTTGCTTTGTCGTTGGTATTTGCCAATTTTATTAAAATGTGCCTTGGCGTCGGTCTTTTGGGGTTCATTTTGTTTGGGACTCTATGAGCTTTTTGTATTTGTGTGAGTTTTTTCTTCCCCATATCAGGCAGTTTTCTGTCATTATTTCTGTCAT
>NW_005871067.1:9679011-9680738 GCF_000147115.1 Myotis lucifugus | reverse complement strand
CAAGGCACAATGCACAAGGTACTGAACACCAATGTATTCAGAATACTAATACCCCAAATAAAGGTGACCCCAGAGATAAGACATTAGGGGATAGAAAGAAGAGAGAGAAAAGAAAAAAGAGAAAAAGAAAAAAAGGAGTGCAAAAATGAAATTGGGAAAAGAAAAAAAACTGTAAGAGAGAAGAGAAAGAGAATGAAATAGAAGAGGGAAGAAACTATTTATATGGGGAGAAAACTCCAATAGAACAGCCACTAATGCTAACAAATGCCAGCAGCAGATACCTAGAGATGAATGCAAACTACAAACTACAACTAATATCAAGTGAGGCGAGGGAAAACAGAAGCAAAAAATAACTGGAAAAAAAAAACAAAAAAAAATGAAAAAGCGAAACATTCTCACAAACAAGTATAAAAAACCCAATATAATCAACAATCAAGCAAACAAAAACAAAACAACAGAGAGAAAAAAAATTTGGATAGTGAAGAAAGAGAAGAGAGAGGTGTATATGGACTTATAGCAGGGGATTGGAAATTAGATATATAAGTAGGGTGAAATTTTAATGGGGGGTAAAAAGAAGGAATAGGGAAAATCTAAAGCAGGAATACAGTAAGAGAAACAGGACAACAAAAGGGGAAAAGTGAGGAAGAGAGTGTTGGCATAAAGGTAAAGTTAAGATAGAGTTAAATGATGCTAAAGGAAAGATGAAAATAGAATGCAGAACACTGATCCCAAAATGAAATAAAGAGAAAATAAAATGACACTTTAAAAAAAAAGGTAAAATGGTAGTAGTAATAATACTGGTTAAAAATCAAAATATAATAATTAAAAAGGTAAAATCAGGTGAGGAAAAAAAATTTAGTTTCTTAAGGAAAAGGTGAATAAAATAAAAATGTGCAGTAGTGAAGGTCTTTCACTTCCTCTACTCTTCTGTTTGGCACACCTTAGTCCTGTCAGGTATTCAGGAGAGTGTTGAAGTTCCCTGTGATACACTCCTCCTCCATGTTGTAAACCACAGTCCTGATTTTAATGCAGGCAGTATTTCTTTGTTTCCCAGACTGCCTTTATTTGTGTTTACAGAAGAGTCAGTTTATGGTTTAGCCCCTGGGTGGCAGTGTTTCTGGGTTCACCTCCGAGGCTATAAGTCCTCTCTAGCCAGTATTTAGGTTTTGTTTTCCATGTCGCACTTTATACTGGTTTGGGAGAATTGACTGCCCCAGAGCTGGTTCCCTGATCGTTACTCCCCACTCTGATCCCCAGGTTCCACATAAACAACTTTCCCCTGCAGTCTCTGTGAGTGACCCCAATTGGGTGATCCTATCTATTGGGTTTAATAATCAAAAGCAAAGATTTAAGGAGAAAAATAAAGAGCCAGAGTAAGGGCGCGAGCTCGCAACCCTCCACCGTCCAGCTCTGTGCGCAATTCTCCCATGTCTCTTCTGCACGTCCTCTCTCCCCTGGCACAAACAGCCAGCACACTGGCAAAATCCGAGGCTGCCTTTTTGCACCCAGTCCAGCTATGGGCTGATTTTTAGAGTTCCCTTCTGCCAGCAGCCCTGCGGGACCCCTTCCACACTCGCGGATCACACTGGCCCCAACGGCCGCGGACTTTGTGGGCGCAGACTTCCCCTGTTCGTGTTCCTCTCTCCACCTGAATTACAAACCACACCTTTATCTAGGCGAAATCTGAGCTTCCATGCGAGAGCAGGCTCTTCTGAGTCCAGGTATTC
>NW_005871067.1:9677504-9678911 GCF_000147115.1 Myotis lucifugus | reverse complement strand
ATGGTTGCAGGGTCTCTGGATGTATATGCTTCCGATAACAGCCACTCAAGATGGCGCAGTCTCCGCAGCTGAGCTGGCCGCTCCGAAGAGATTTCAGCAGCAGTGGAGGCTGCCTGGTTAGGGGAGCCTGTTCCGGCAGTCTCCAACAGTCCCCTGGAGTATAGTTATCACTCACCCACAAATTTACACTCTCGGTACGTCCACACACTCTCCTTTCGTTCTCTCACTCTCACACTGTCTTGCAGTCTGCCTTCCCGTCGGCAGCCATCTTCTCTGTCTATAATCTATATTACTTATTTCTGAAAATCTGTTTGAGGTTTGCAGAATTTTTAGTTGAATGTTGAACATGTAAGCTTTGAAATATTTAAAACCCTGCTGAAAATGCCCATGGGTGGGGGTGTGCCATAATCAATTTGCTTATTCATTTTAAATGAGTTAATATCTGCATCTGACACATAGTAAGCACTATGTAGAGCGTGTTAACATGCATAAAATTTTCACTTTGTCAAATAGGATATAATAAATTTTTGAAAATACTTAACTAAATTATGAATATTCATAATCCTTCCTTCCCCCTACTTATATAAAGAACATTTTCATTGTTAGCATTTGGTGAATTGGTGTGAGGGGTGAAGTGAAAGAAATTTTGGTTAAGAAATATTTGGAAAAGATTTTCAGAATCTTTGTTGTGTGTGTGGTATGATATATTGTCCCTTCACTATCTCCTAAAAATGTCAATAACAGTTAATATTTATTGAACTTTTGATATCTATCCCTTCTCAACCAGGATTCAATGAGAGAATTAATCCCTAATGCCTGAAAGCATTCATTGTATGAAACAAATTAATTTCTTTACATGCATCTAGAATGATACTAGCTATGTGCCACTCAGAGAATGAGAAAACAATTATTCAAATAATTTCCTGGAGGGCTGGAATCTAGGCATTGCTCCATGCACTTTGTGGGTACTAGTAGCTAATTTAATTCACACAACTATCCTAAGAAGAGTCTATTATTTATTCTCATTTTTACAGTTGAGAAGACTGAGGTACAATAAGTCCTCACTTAAGGACATCAATAGGTTCTTAGAAACTGACTTGAAGTGAAACAATGTATAATGAAACTAGTTTTACCATAGGTTAATTGATATAAACAAGAGTTAAGTTTCTGTGGCATATTTCTGGTCACAAAAACAAGTCTA
Organism: Myotis lucifugus; assembly: GCF_000147115.1. NCBI lineage: Eukaryota > Metazoa > Chordata > Mammalia > Chiroptera > Vespertilionidae > Myotis > Myotis lucifugus. The sequence goes on along the minus strand of NW_005871067.1, from coordinate 9,677,710 downwards.
ATATTAAACATTAAAATAAATGTGAGCTATACATACATTTAAGAAAGATGAATAAAAAGAAGATAATTGTTTTCCAACTAGCTTCAAGGTCGCAGGTGGCCAGAGCAGAAGGCAGGACTCCCACCTGGAGAGGACACCCTTCCATCATAGGTTGTGCGTGCGCACCGACAACGCGTGCCACACACACACACACACACACACACACA
>NW_005871067.1:9663064-9677404 GCF_000147115.1 Myotis lucifugus | reverse complement strand
GAAGAAATGACATTGAGCAAAAATAATATTATTTGAGGACCTGCTGTAAAATTAGATAACTAGCCCAAGATCATAAAGTATGTAGTAGAGGCAGGATGCAAGCCAAGAGTAGTAGAATCCATGTTCTGATTTGCTCTACTACATTACCTTCATTATAGTTCTAATGTTTCTGAAGTTAGCAGTTAGGCTTGTGTTTTTTTTTAGATTTATTCACTTGCTGAGTCAGATGACCCAGTTCAACTGTACTCCCAGGATTGTTCTTTAGATTCTTACCTTTATCCTATATGGTATATTGTATCGGTAACTAGTTGTCAGTAGCAGTTGGGAGGTATAGTAAAAAGGAATGGCTATCATATGGAAAGTCAGCCCTGCCTATAGTAGGGAACTAACCTTGGCTTAATGTCTGCTATGAAAATTCATTGTCTCACTTCATTCCCATTAGAAAATTGTAAAATAAAGTATTTTATAGTTCAAAGACATAGAAAAACAGAAAGATAAAGTAACTTAACCAAGATTCCACAGCCAGCATATGACAGTTATAATTCACACCAGAGTTAGGATATTGGATTTCAGAGCCCAAAATTTAGAGGTGTTTATCACTACCACTTGTAATATATAATTTAAAGAACCAAAGTTTATAAAGCAATTAAGTTTTTCTGTAAAATACAAATTATTCTTAAATTAATAGCATTACCACTCTTGTCTAAATTTCCCATCAATTCATTTTTGTCCTTGCCCTCTTCCTTAATAACATAGTTACCTAGAAGAGGAATAGGTCACTTTGTCTAAAATCCACTCATAAAGATACATTGCTTAAGAATTGATTCACATAATGACTTTAATATCTAGATCATTTATCCTGAACCAGCTGAAAATTATTGGATACTTCTCTTATTTTAATTTTTTAAACAAATATTGATTTACTGTGGTTTTTTTAAATTAAATTTATTGAGGTGACAGTGGTTAATAAAATTATATAGATTTCAAGTATACAATTCTATGATATTGTATTGTGTGCCTACCATCCAAAGTCAAATCTTCTTTTCACCATATATTGACCCCTTGTACCCTTTACTGTCTCCCACCCCCTTTCCTCTGGTAACCACCATACTGTTGTCTGTGTCTATGTGTTTTTGTTTGTTTTTCTTGTTTGTTCATTTGTTGCTTTCGGCTTTATATCCCACATATGAGTAAAATCATATGTTAGAAAAAGATAACATTTCCTGTGTTTTAAAGGAAGACTCTTTATGACCTCTCTCTCAAACAAATCTGTATATTCCATCTCTTGTGTTCTCTATTACTAGTAAGCTGGCTGATTAAGACTTCTGCAGCTTTAATCGTTTCTTGTGCTTTGCTTACTTCAGCTTCAAATTTGGCAGCTTCTGAAGTCCTGCTCTGAAACCTATGACAACATTAAAACTCAATTAAAGACAAAGGGATTTAAGAGAAATTTAATTAAATCATACTTAGCTACTAAAGTCACCATTTGTGTGAGAATTTAATTCATGATAATACTGATAATATTTGTGCACAAAATATCATTGGAAGAGCAGATACATATACCAACACATATAATTAAAGTGTAGCATTCTCACAGAGCTTTGATGCTATACTATATTCTGTACAAACTTCTCAATATGAGAGTCAAGGTTTCCATAAGATTAACCCAATCTATCTTTTCAGTTTTATTTTATTGTATTCCAGTCCAACAAAACTATATGCCAACATCTGAACTTTCTATTCTCAGAAAATGGCCTATCCTTTATTATCTGTGCCCTTCTTCAGGTTGTTTCATTTGCCTAGAATACCTTCCAGCTCCTTCTCTATCCTTACCTCACTCCCCACTCTAACTCCCTCTGGAAAGAGAAACTACACCTTCATTCACCTCAGTAATTTGTATTACACCTTGTATATGGTTTTTCGATAACTACTTGCTGAATTAAATCAGTTCTTACACATCTTTAACAAGTTGTATTAAAGTGGCAAACATCTTAATTTTGTCAAAATAGAATTTTAAAACTGATGGATTATGCTTATTTTTCAACTCCCTTATTCTTTGTTTATATGCAAGAAAATAAGATTGTCACAGCCTAGAGTTGACTAAATCTTAATTAAGGATCATGATATGTAAAGCACATGTTAACTAGTATTAATTCACCCTTGATAATGACTCCAAAATGCAAAAAGTGATTTTTTAAAAAGTTTATTTATTGATGAGAGAGAGAGAGAGAGAGAGAGAGAGAGGAAGGGACAGAGAGAGAAACATCAATTTGTTCTTCCACTTATTTATGCATTTATTGGTTGATTCTTGTATATTCCCTGACTGGGGATTGAATCTGTAACTTTGGTGTATCAGGATGACTCTCTAACTAATGAGCACCCGATCAGGACTGAAAATGCCATTCTTTTAATTTAAAATTGAAAGTTAATTCTGGGGGTGCTGTAATAATATTTTCAAAATATTGGTAGTATAGTTTAGTGATTGAGAATGGGATCTTTACAGAGTCAGACAAATCAAATATCTGATGCTGGCTTAGTCATTTACTAACTGTTCAATTCAGGCAGATAAACCTTTCTAATCATTAGCTTCCAAATTTGCAAAGTGGAAAACTACCTTTAAGCCAGGGGTCCTCAAACTACGGCCCGCGGGCCACATGCAAATACAAATATTGTATTTGTTCCCGTTTTGTTTTTTTACTTCAAAATAAGATATGTGCAGTGTGCATAGGAATTTGTTCATAGTTTTTTTTTAAAACTATAGTCCGGCCCTCCAACGGTCTGAGGGACAGTGAACTGGCCCCCTGTTTAAAAAGTTTGAGGACCCCTGCTTTAAGCATTCTTTTAAGGACTAAAACAGATAAATGTGTATAATGTCTAGTATAACACCTGACACATACAAATTACTAATAAATGGAATCAAAACATTGTTATCTTATGCTAACTACTCAATAAATATTTGCAATTATCCGAATATTAAGTACTGATTCTGAGAATATGACACTCAAAATAAATAATACTTTTTTATACTTTTCTAATTATACCTGGAAGAAAAATATGTGAAAAACATGTGTCCTATATTTCTAAAATAAAAATTTTTCAGGAATTTTAAAAACACTGTATTTATGGATTGAGATTTTCTTTTTGTTGTTTACCTCTATTTGTGTATATATAAATATAAATAGAGATAATTATTTCCTGATTATAGAGAAATTTTATAGTGTTTAGTCTAATAATATTTTTTGGTAAAATAATTTGTTTTTCTTCCATAAGAAAAAAGGAAACATGACACACCACTTAGAAAGAATATATGTTTTTACAGAAAAGTTTCAATCTCATAAAACTAAAAACAAACTTTAACATCCTACAGAATGACCAGACAAAGCCGGGTCTGTGAGGGCCAGCTGGGGCTGCAAGGGCTGAGCCCCTTGCGTGAATTTCGTGCATTGGGCCTCTAGTATACTACCTTTAATCACATATTCTCCAGAGTTCCAGCATTCACAATTTTTAATGGAAAATTTCACCACATTTATAATAATTTCTACACAATATCTCCTATCCTGTACTAAATAGCAATCACAGAAATCTAGAGGTACCAGAAAAGTTTTATGATTAATCATATTCAAAAATGGTCCTTAAATTTGAGTACAATATTTGTGTGAAAGAATATTTTAAACATCAAGAAGAAAAAAAGTTAAAAGGGTAGAATTTTTTTTTAACATGCTCATGTACCCTTGGGAAGGTTTTACAAGTGGCTCCATAGTATCATCTGAAATACAACAGTCTAAAATAAAAAAATTAAAAATAAAAAGAAATAATTGAGATGCCCCCGCATGTGGCTCCAGCTTGGAGACCACTCCAGCTTGGAGACCATGCCATCTTGAAGGTTGTACAAGGTTTTCCTTGAGAGAAGACTGCAGGGAGCAGCTGCAGCTCTGTGACCAGCCTCTTCGCTACCTGGACTCACCCGGGCCCTGGCCCTGGTCCCCAGCTGGACCCCACATGCCCAGGCACAATCTGCCTGGACCCTGCACATCCACGGGGACCCTACCTGGACCATGTGTACCCGTCACTGACACCCAGTGTGAACACCCCCCCTCCCCCCCCCCCAGCCCAAGCGCACTTGCCAGGGACCTAGCCCGATCCCTGTACACCCACTGTGGACCTCACCCCAAACCCATGAGACCACTGTGTGACCACCAATGATCCAGCAGGACTCTTGCCCCCACTTTAGCCCTGCCCTGGACTTGCCCACTGCTACTGCCACTGTGTTGTCACCACCGCCCTAGAGCTGAGCTGTAAGGCTCCACCACCAGAGCTCAGGGGCCAGGACTGTGCTGAAGGTCTGGGCGTGAGCTATATCTTCCCCCACCTTGGGCCTACTAGAACTGAGGACCAGATGGAGACTGAAGAGGCTGCAGATCTGTGAGTGATATAGTAGCACCTGGGACTGAGAGAAGTGGCCCAGAGGGTGCTGGGTATGGAGACCACTAACTGGGTGCAGCAGCAGAAGCCTGGGACTAAAGTCCCTGGATGGAGGAGTGCCAGCACCCTGCCATCATACAGCCTGGGAAGTTTGTCCTGATCTGTGTCAGTGGAAAGGGCCACAATCCCCGCTGGTTTTTACAGCCCAATGTTATGGAGACTTCTCTTCCCAGCTCTGGAATCCAGGGCTGAGGCATCTGGTGTGGGGCTGGGACCCCTTGCTTCTCACCAGAGGCCTCTGCAGCTTAGATATCCCGATTAAAAATATGCCATACATGAGTGTTGGACCAGCCTGTTCTGAGCCTCCACCCCTCCTACCAGTCTCAATGTGCTTTCTTCTTTACATCTCTAGTTGTAGAACTTCCAGTCAGCCAGATTTCAGGTGGTTCTGAATGAAAGTTTTTCTGTATTTTAGTTGTAATTTTGATGTGGTTGTGGGAGGCAGCGAGTATTGACGTTTACCTACTCCATTGTCTTGCTTCTTGCACCAGCACCCTTTTGTGATAAAAACTCTCAACAAGGGGGAATAGAGGGATCAATCCTCAACATAATAAAGTCCATATATGACAAACCAACAGCCAACATCATACTCAATGGGAAAAAACTAAAAGCTTTTCTCTTGAGAACAGGAACAAGACAAGAATGTCAGCTTTCAGTACTCTTATTCAACACTAGTGGCCTGATGCACAAAATTCGTGCATGGGGGTTGTCCCTCAGCCCAGCCTGCACCCTCTCCAATCTGGGGCCCCTCGGACATCCCTTTCACAATCCGGGACCACTGGCTCCTAACCATCGCCTGCCCGCCTGCCTGATTGACCCTAACAGCTTCTGCCTGCCAGCCTGATCGCCCCTAACTGCTTCCCTGCTGACTTGATCGCCCCTAACCTCCTCTGCCTCTGCCCTGCACCCGGGACCCAGGATTCCCTCCTCCAGCCGGCTGCAGTCACCCGGGATCTGGGCTTCTCTCCCTCTGGCCAGCCAAAGGCACCCGGGACCTGGGCCGGCTTTGCCCGGGCTGCAGCCGCAGGCACTGGTGCCTGGGACCGCAGGGCGGGCGGCTTCTCCGGCTGGCTGTGGCCCAGGACCATGGGGCGGGTGGCTTCCTCTGTATCCCAGGCTGCAGCCAGCTGTAGGCACTGGCGCCCGGGACTGCGGGGTGGGTGGCTTCTCTGTCTCCCAGGCCTCAGCCAGCAGCAGGCACTGGTGCCCGGGACTGCCAGCAGGCGGCTTCGCCCGGGCCCGGCTTTGTCAGGAAAGATATGCGGATGGTCATCCGGAAGACATCCAATCTAATTAGCATATTACCCTTTTATTAGAATAGATCATGGTGTGTTTTTTCTCACCACCATTAACCATAGTAACTGTTGCTTATGTATTAAAGTTCTATTCCTGCTAAGTCTAGAAGCAGCCTCAGAATCCTTCTCACCATTCATCTTAAAACTGATGCTTAGTTGATCAGAACTAATACCTGAGGTGAAGCCTCTTACTGCAGGTGTATCCCAGAATGTATGGCATCCTCTCTGCTTTATGATCCAGCTAATAATACATTGCCTCAATCATGTTGATTGAGGTCATTTTCCCCCTTTCAGTTTCTAGTAGTAGATTACCATCTACTGCCTAGGAAGCAAAATTGACTGTCTCCATGTAGATCACAAAATAAGATATTTTTCTCATCAATAAATTTTCATTTTTTCAGCATGAGTGATTTTGTCGACAACGTATTGAGGTAGTAACAGTTTATAACAAATTGAGTGAATTATTGTTTCAGGTACTGTGCTGTGTCATACACAGATTTCATTTTATCTTTGCAACAACTCCATACAGTAGGTACTATAATTACACAGATGAGAACACTGAGGTATAGAGAGATCAGGTAACTTGACCAGTAAAACCTGAAAGTGGCTGAGTCTCATTTCAAATCCATGAGCCATGCCATTTAACCATTACACTCCACTCAATATTGTGCTAGATCCTGCTCTTACTGGCTCACAAATTTTCAGGAATTTTGCAAGCTGGTTGTTAAACATGGTCATTATTAAAAAGTAAATTATATAATCTTAAAAGTGAATAAATTACATTAAAACCAAAGGTAATACATACTCTAACTTCATCACTCCTCAATTATTTACTACACTTTACTGTTCTGACTCTTGACATTATTTATATCTTTTGGGTCTTTCTGGTGGAATATAAAAGTGTATTACTGCACGTTTCTCCTCAGCTCTGCATTTAGTGGCATTACATTAGCAGCCGAAATCAACCATGGATGGAGAATTTATGCCACAGAAATTGGCCGATACTATAAATCAGGGTTTTGTTTTCTTTGATTGAGAGGCAGATGTTAAACGTTTACTAGCACAATACTGACCACATTGGTGGTGGTGGGCTTGTCAGAATGTGTTATATTATGCAGATGAAAATCTATTTAAACAGACTTGATGTAGATATTTTCAAAGATGGAAGAATTGTCCCTGTCAACTATTTTAGTTGATTCATATCTTCACTGATTGTCATCATTGCAAAGTTTTCAGTCCCCACATGGATTGCTGGATATAATATGTCATGCCCTATCCCTGTCCCCTCCCTTTGTAGCCTTTGTTACCTTAAGGACTCTAGTTTCCCATTTATATGTTTAAGTACCAACCTTACCTGCTTAAAAATGTAAGTTTTTAACATTGCTCTCTCTGTTCCCCATCCTTCAGATGAAAAGTGGAGTTGGGTCAGGGCAGCAGAGGGAAATTCAGAAGGGGAATATTGGAGTAATGACTGCAGTGAGAGAAGAGGGAACCTATCTCCCTGCCGCAGGCGCTGGCGCCCGGGACCACAGGGCTGGCGGTTTCTCCAGCTGGCTGCGGCCTGGGACCTCCAGGCGGGCGGCTTCGCTGTCTCCCATGCTGCAGCCAGCCTCAGGCACTGGTACCCAGACCGCAGGCGGGCAGCTTCTCCATCTCCCCTGGGATGCAGTGTGGGCTAGGGCTACTCCGGCTGCCTGTGGCCTGGGACCTCAGAGCAGGCGGTTTCTCCGTCTCCTCTGGGACCATGGGGTGGGCGGCTTCTCCAGCTGGTTGCGGCCCAGGACCAAGGGGCAGGCGGCTTCTTCGTCTCCCTGGCCACAGCCAGCCTCAAGCGCTGGCGCCTGGATCTCGGGCGGGCGACTTCTCTGTCTCCCCGAGGACCGTGGGGCGGGCGGCTTCTCCATCTCCTGGGCTGCAGCCAGCCGCAAGCGCTGGCGCTGGGGACCACTGCAGGGCGGCTTCAACCTGCTGGCTTTGTCTGGAAGGACATCCAGATGGTTTCCGGAATACATCTGGTCTAATTAGCATATTACTCTTTTATTAGTATAGATAATACTGAAAGTCCTAGCCACAGTGATGATCAGACAAGAAAAGATAAAAGATATCCAAATTGGAAAGCAGGAAGTAAAATAATCATTATTCACAGATGACATGATATTGCAAGTAGAAAACTGTAAAGACTCTAACAGGAAACAACTACATTTAATAAATGAATTCAGCCCTAACTGGTTTTGCTCAGTGGATAGAGCATCAGCCTGGTGACCAAAGGGTCCCAGGTTCAATTCCAGTCAAGGGCATGTACCTTGGTTGCAGGCTCCTCCCTGGCCTGGGCCCTGGTTGGGGCTTGTGCAGGACGCAACCAGTCACATTGATATTTCTCTCTGTCTTTCCCTCTCTCTTCCACTCTCCCTAAAAATCAATGGAAAAATTTTCTTGGGTGAGGATTAACAATAAATAAAAAAATAATAAATAAATAAATAAATAAATAAATAAATAAATAAATTCAGAAAGGTAGCAGTTTATGCCCAGACAGAGTGACTCAGTGGTTGAGTTTTGACCTATAAACCAGGCGGTCACGGTTCCATTCCTGGTCAGGGCACATGCCCAGGTTGTGGGCTTGATCCCCAGTGTGGGATGTGCAGGAGGCAACAGATCAATGATTCTCACATTGTTGTTTCTATCTTTCCCTCTCCCTTCCTCTCTGAAGCCAATAAAAATATATTTAAAAAAGAGGAAGGTAACAGGTTACAAAATCAACATCCAGAATTTGATGACAGTTTTATACACCAATAATAAACTCTGAGAAAGAGAAACTGAAAAAACAATCTGATTCACCATTGCAACAATAACAACTGCCAGGGTGTTATCCACATCTACTAGGGTTCAGGAATCTGGAGAAGGGGCTGTGAGTAAATTAATAAACTAGACATGAAATATAAATTTGGGAGGCATTTTTGGGGGAGCCAGGGAGGCTTAGCTTTAGTATCTAAGTTCCTTGAATCTCCAGACCCCCTAGCTTTTTATTAACACATTTTGCCCTATAGCAAAGCAGATATACATATCAAAGGTAAGGTTTGGTAAGCAATAAGATTATCAGGTTGGGGGAACTGCCCTCAGCTGTCTGGCAGCCGGCAATAATATATGCAGACTTTCAGCCCTGCTGAAAGAGTCCATTCAACCTTTTGAGGACTTCTCACATTTATTATGACCCTGCTGGAATTATCCTCTAGCAAACAACAACAACAAAAGTAGGGATGCCTGGGAATAAATTTAACCAAAGAAGTAAAACACATATACTTGGAAAACTGTAAGACATTGGAAAAAGAAATAGAGGAAGATACAAACAAATAGAAGTGTATAACATGTTCATGGATTGGAAGAATTAACATCAATAAAATGTCCATACTATGCAAAGCAATCTATAGATTCAATACAATCTCTATTAAAATACCAATGAGAATCAGAAAGCACATATGCACCTCTATGTTCATAGCAGCACAGTTTACAATAGCTAAGATTAGGAAATAGCTTAAATGCCAATCAGCAGATGAGTGGATTAAAAAACTGATACAATCAGCAGATGAGTGGATTAAAAAACTGATACATCTACACAATGGAGTAATACACTGCTTTAAAAAAGAAAGAACTCTGAGAGTTATGCTAAATAAGCCAGTCAGAGAAGGATAAGTATAACATGATCTCACTCATTTGTGGAATATAATGAACAACATAAACTGATGAACAAAAAACAGATCCAGAGACATAGAATCATCTAACAGACCATCAAACCTCAGAGGGAAGGCAGGGGAGAGTAGGCTGGGGTTCGGGGGGGGGGGTGTTGAGGCTGTAAGAGATCAACCAAAGAACTTGTATGCATATAAGCATAACCAATGGACATATACAATAGAGGGGGTGAAGGCTGAGACTGGGGGGTGGGTTAGGCTGGGAGAGGACAATGGGGGGGGAAAGGGGACACATGTAATACTTTCAACAATAAAGAATTAAAAAAATACCAATGGCATACTTCACAGAACTAGAACAAAAGTCCAAAATTTATATGGAACCAAAAGAGATCCTGCATAGCTGCAGCAATCCTGCACAAGGAATATAAAGTTGGAGGGATCACAATACCAGATATATAATTATACTACAAAGCTATTGTAATAAAAACATCCTGGTACTGGCACAGGAACAGTCATATATACCAATGGAATAAAACAGAGATTCCAGACATTGACCCACAACAACATAGTTAATTAATAATTAATATTTGACAAAGAAGGCAAGAACATATGATGCAATGAAGACTCTCTCTTCAACAAATGGTGTTGGGAAAACTGGACAGACACATGCAAAAAGATCAAACTAGAGCAGCAAAAGTATACCATACACAAGAAAATGGATAAAAGACTTAAATGTAAGTCATGAAACCATAAAAATCCTATAAGAAAACATGGGCTGTAAAATCTCAAACATTTCACATAGCAAAATTTTCACTGTTACATCTCCTAGGGAAGTGATGGTGAACGTTTTGAGCTCGGCGTGTCAGCATTTTGAAAAACCCTAACTTAACTCTGGTGCCGTGTCACATATAGAAATTTTTTGATATTTGCAACCATAGTAAAACAAAGATTTATATTTTTGATATTTATTTTATATATTTAAATGTCATTTAACAAAGAAAAATCAACCAAAAAAATGAGTTCGCGTGTCACCTCTGACACGCGTGTCATAGGTTCGCCATCACTGTCCTAGGGCCAGTGGTTCTCAACCTTCTGGCCCTTTAAATACAGTTCCTCATGTTGTGACCCAACCATAAAATTATTTTCATTGCTACTTCATAACTGTAATGTTGCTACTGTTATGAATCGTAATGTAAATATCTGATATGCAGGATGGTCTTAGGTGACCCCTGTGAAAAGGTTGTTCGACCGCTGAAGGGGTCTCGACCCACAGGTTGAGAACCACTGCGGCTAGGGCAAGAGAAACAAGGGGAAAATAAACAAATGGGACTACATCAAAATAAAAAGCTTTTGCACAGCAAAAGAAACCATCAACAAAATGAAAAGGGAACCCTCTGTATGGGAGAACATATTTACCAATGATATATCTGATAAGTGTTTAATCTCCAAAATATATAAAGTACTCATACAACTCAACAAACCAATTTAAAGATTGTCAGAGGAGCTGAATAGACACTTCTCTAAAGAGGACATACAAATGGCCAAGAGACATATCAAAAAATGCTCAATGTCACTAATCATCAGAGAAATGCAAATTAAAACCACAATGAGATATCACCTCACACCTGTCAAAATGACTATCATCAATAAATCAGCAAACAATAAGTGCTGGTGAGGATGTGGAGAAAAGGGAACAATAGTTCACTGCTGGTGAGAATGCACCAGTTGCAGCCACTACGGAAAACTGCCATTTTACCTAGTGATCACACTTCTGGGAGCATATCCTAAAAACTCTGAAACACCAATCAGAAATAATATATGCACGCCTATATTCCTAGCAGCATTATTTGTAATAGCTAACATCTGGAACAACCCCAGTGCCCATTAGTAGATGAGTTGATAAAAAATGTGTGGAACATTTACACAATGGAATACAATGCAGTTGTATGGATGGACCTGGAGACTATTATGCTGAATGAAATAAGACAATCAGAGAAATACAAATATCACATGGTCTCACTTATTTGTGGAATCTAATGAACAAAATGAATTGACCTACTAAATAAGACCCAAAGCATGGAGGCATGGAACAGACTGGCCTATCTCGGTGTATTTGTGTGTGTGTGTGCGTGTGTGTGCGTGTGTGTGGTGGATGGGTGGAATGAGAAGAGATAAACCAAAGAACTTATATACTTGTATGCATAGCCCATGGGCACACACAATAGGGTGGTGAAGTCCTTGGAGGTTTAGGGGCTAGGTGAAGGGGGATGGAGGAGGAAATGGGGGACATCTGTAATACTCTCAACAACAAATATATATATTTAAAAAATAAAATATTTTTGATTCATAAAAAAACTATTATCCTTTTTTCTCAAATATCTTCATAATGTTCTAAAACACATTTTGGAAGTTTGAATAGCAAACTTTCCCTGGTTTTAAAAACACAAAGATGATTTTAATAAAAGATTTTGTGATTTTTTTTTCTAAAATGCCCCCAAATTTGTAATTGGTCTTCTGTTACTCTTTATTCCTTAAAAAATTTTTGGCGTCCCACCTTGATGACAACATATTTGCCTCATGTGAGGCAAACGTATTTGCCACCACCATCTTTGTTGGGTTAATTTGTATACTCACCCTGATTGGCTGGTATGTATAGCAGAGTGACACCAATTTGCATGTTTCTCTTTTATTAGTGTAGATTTCCTATGCTGTACTTTATACCTTCATTACTACACTATAACTACTAGTTTGTACTTCTAAATTCCTTCATATTTTTCACCCATCATCCCACTCCCTCTCCCATTTGTCAGATAAGTTAATACTAGTGACAGTGTTCTATAAAATAAAAACTCATGTGAAAATGTAAAAAAATATTGTTGGCTTCCATAGGCCATGTGAAGGCCACATATTAAATGGTTGTGTTAGTCTAACATCTAAAATAAATTTCAAGTCTGTTTAACAAAAACAATAAAAAAACACACAATTGAAATTTGTTTAAGCCAAAAATAAATTTATTGGCTCATGTAATTAAAACCCAAGAGAGGCGAACTTCAGGGGTGATTAGCTCTGACATCAGGAGCACCTGCGGTCTTTCTGCTTCTCAGTTTAACTTAGCTTGCCTTTGTTGGTTGGCTTCATTCTACTGAGCCATGTGATGGCAAGTTGGCTGCAGCATTCCAGCTTTACACCAACCATGGTCAAGTGAAGTGGGAAGAACAAACCTTTTGTTTCAGTAGCTCTCACAAAAGTCTTAGATTTACCTTTATTGTGCCATTTAAGATTACATGCCCATTTATAAACCAGGAAGTACTGTGATGGACATACCTGGGTGACAAACTCCATATCTGTAGCCAGGGATGTTGTGGGGGGGAAAAGGAAGCATGTCCTGGACTGGAAACATGTTCACGTAAATTATACTTGTTATGAAATATACTTTTTAGGGGAGAAAAGAGGTGGATGGTGGTATAAATAGGACTTTGGGAGGATTATATAGAACATCCAGGATATGTGATATAAGCCAAAAGCTGTAATCTGGGTAGGCAAATGGAAATGCATATATACAAATTGATATTATTTATTAATTTATTATTAATTCACTTTAATATATGACAATTTTGTGTTAAGGATTTAGTATAATGAAGAAAACATAAAGAACCTTTGCCTTCATGGTACTTATATACGTGAGAAAATAAGCAGTAAACATGTAAAATTTTAAGTGGTTATGAATTATGATGTATAGTCTAAAATCTTTTTTAAAAAGTGGGTGAGATGTAGGGGGTATTTAACCTTCCTCAAGTATGGCTAAAGAAGACCCTAGTTGAGCTATTTTTATGCTCAAGCCTAATAGGTGAGAAGTTAAACCTGGAAAAACTTAAAGACAAGTGAGCTCTTACTTGTAAAAGAAACAATGCAGGTAGCTTGTGCAAAGGTCTGAGGTAGAAAAGAGTTTTACTTCTTTAGAACTAAGAGACCAGCATTAGCCAAAGCCAAGTGAACTACAGGGAAAATGGGGGCACTGAACAGAAGCCTGATCATGCAGAGCCATTTACCCTCTTAAGGACAAGGGAGTTAATTTCAAATGCATTGGATATCATGGAAGGTTTTTAAACATGGGGATTTTCAGGTACAAGCAATTGGGTAAATGACAAGGCTTTTTATTGTCAGAGGGAACGTGATTTGGAAAAATGAAAAGTTCTGCTTAGACATGTCAAGACTGAGATGTCTGTCTATCAGTAAGATTTCAAGTGTGCAATTTTAGGTTGAGATATAGACCTGATAAAAATCTGGGGCTATTTTTATTTTTTAATCATTTTTTAATTTTTCAATTACAGTTGACATACAATATTATATTAGTTTCAAGTGTACACCCCAGTGATTAGACATTACAAAATGTATTAAATGATCATTCCAAAAAAATCTCATACCCATCTGACACCATACATAGTTTTTATAATGTTATTGACTATACTAGAGGCCCGGTGCATGAAATTCGTGCACTGGGGGTTGGGGGTCCCTCAGCCCAGCCTGCCCCCTCTCACAGTCTGGGAGCCCTCAGTGGATGTCCTACTGACAGCTTAGGCCCGCTCCCCGGGGGGAGCGGGCCTAAGCCACAGACTGGCAGCAGAGACTCGGAGCAGGCATCCCGTGTGTGTGTGTGTGTGTGTGTGTGTGTGTGTGTGTGTGTGTGTGTCTCCGCTGGGGGCCTACCCCCAGCCGCACCACATAGGCTCGGAGCAGTTGCCCCGTGTGTGTGTATGTGTGTGTGTCCCCGCTGGGGGCCTGCCTCCAGCCGTGTTGGAGGCTTGGAGCAGGCACCCCCGTGTGTGTGTGTGTGTGTCATAGGCTCGGAGCAGTTGCCCCGTGTGTGTGTATGTGTGTGT
>NW_005871067.1:9659021-9662709 GCF_000147115.1 Myotis lucifugus | reverse complement strand
TCACCCTGATTAGCTGGTATGTATAGCAGAGTGACACCAATTTGCATGTTTCTCTTTCATTAGTGTAGATTTCCTATGCTCTACTTTATGCCCTCATTACTACACTATAACTACTAGTTTGTACTTCTAAATTCCTTCATCTTTTTCACCCATCATCCCACTCCCTCTCCCATTTGTCAACCATCAAAATGTTCTCTGTATCTATAAGTTTGTTTCTGTTCTGCTTGTCCATTTATTTTTAGTTTCAATTGTTAATAGATATGTATTTATTGCCATTTTATTGTTCATATTTTTCATCTTTTTTTTTTTGTCTTCTTCTTAAAGAAGGCCCTTTAACATTTCATGTAATACTGGCTTGGTGGTGATGAACTCCTTTAGCTGTTTCTTGTCATGGAAGCTGTTTATCTGAACTTCAATTCTAAATTATAGCTTTGCAGGATAGAATAATCTTTGTTGTAGGTTTCATAACTTTGAATATTTCTTGCCACTTTCTTCTGGCCTGCAAAGTTTCTGTTGAGAAATCAGCTGACAGTCTTGTAGGAGCTACCTTGTACATAAGTAAGTGCTTTTCTCTTCCTGCTTTTAAGATTCTCTCTTTTAATTATGATGTGTCTTGGTGTGGGCCTCTTTGGGTTCATCTTGTTTGGGACACTATGCTTCCTGAACTTGTATGTCTATTTCTTTCACCAGGTAAGGGAAGTTTTCTGTCATTTTTTTCAAATATGGTTTCAATTTTTTTCTTCCTCTCTTCTCTTCCCAGCACCCCCATGATGCAAATTTTGGGACACTTGAAGTTGTCACAGAGGTTCCATATATTATCTTCATATTTTTGAATTCTTTTTTCTTTTTGCTGTTCTGATAGAGTGTGTTTTGCTTCCTTATATTCCAAGTGGTTGATTTGATTCCTAGTGTGCTCTACTCTACTATTGATTCCCTATAAATTCTTTATTTCAGTTAGTGTATCCTTTATTTCTGACTTGTCCTTTTTTATATTGTTGATGTTCTCACTAAGTTTCTTGAAGTTCTCACTAAGTGCCTTGAAGTTCTCAGTAAGTTCCTTCAGCATCATTATAACCATTGTTTTGAACTCTGTATCTAGTACTTTTCTTGCTTCCATTTCATTTAGTTATTTTTCTGGAGATTTCATGTATTCTTTCATTTGTGACATGTTTCTTTGTCTTAGCATGTTGGCTGCTTCCCTGTGTTTGTTTCTATGTATTGGGTACATCTATTATGTATCCTGGACTTGGTAGAGTGGCCTGTGTAGTAGGTGTCCTGTAGGGCCCAGTGGCTTGGCCTCTCCAGCCACCTGAGCTGGCACTCCAGGTGTGCCCCTGTGTGAACTTTGTGAACTATCCTATTGTAGTTGAGCCTTGATTGATGTTGGCATCACCGGAAAGGATTTAACCACAGGCCAATTGGTTGTGAGGATCAGCTGTGACTACCACAGAAGAGCTGCTGTGCAGGAGCAGACCCTATGGAGCAGGACTTGCTTCAGTGGGGCTTTGATGCTCACTGAGTCTGCCCCTTGAGTGTGTCAGTTGTGGAGGTGGTAGAGTTGTAATCTGACATGGTCTGAGGCTGACCATTGGGTACACTGGCTCTGGGGCCTCCTGGGAGGTGCAAAGTCAGCCACTGCCTGTGCCCTGCCTGGGGCCACCCAGCATGAGCTACAAAGCAATCTGCATATGGCTGTGACTTATGTTGGGCTTGGAGTTGCCTAGGACAGTGGTTGGCAAACTGCAGCTCGCGAGCCACATGCAGCTCTTTGGCCCCTTGAATGTGGCTCTTCCACAAAATATCACGTGCGGGCACGCATGTACAGTGCGATTGAAACTTCGTGGCCCATGCGCAGAAGTCAATATTTTGTGGAAGAGCCACACTCAAGGGGCCAAAGAGCCGCATGTGGCTCGAGAGCCGCAGTTTGCCGACCACTGGTGTAGGAGATACCAAGCTGTGAACTAAGCTGTGAGCCAGGCCTGGGGCCACTTATTGAGAGGGGCATGCTGATGCCAGCTGCTGCTTGTTTGAGAGATTTTAGGAAAGTCCAAAGCATGAGACAAGAGAGGTCAGTTGTATGGAGAACCCACTGGACATGGCTTGGATGAGCCTGCAAGTAGGGAGGGGTAGGGTCTCAGGAAATCATCAAGGTGGGGCATAAAGTGTGAGCAAGGTTGATGGAAATTCAGATATGGTGCTTGACTGTCAGTTCTGTGGCAGGGAGGGCTCATCTAAGGAACAATGCCTCTACCAGCACTTCTCCTGGGAGAAAACTGCTCCTCCAGTTCTCACCCTGATTCCAGAAAAGTTAGTTCCTGCTGGAATGTCCCTGATTCCTTTCAAAGCTGCTACCCTAACATTGGAGCTCACAAGGGAGTGAATCAGTAAATTTGTGTGCAGGCCCTTAAGAGGAACTGCCTGGGACTCCAGCAGCTTCTGTGTCACTCAACTCTAACTCCTGCTGGTTTTTACAGCCTAAAGATATGGGGACTTTTCTCCTGGCACTGGAATCCTCTACAGCCAAGATATCCCTCCCGATTTACACTACCACACAAGGGTGGTGCAACTATTTCTGCAACTCTGCCTCGAGTCTCTACCACTTCTACCAGTCTAGATGGCTTCTTATTTAATCCCCTTGTTGTAGGACTTCTATTCAGCCTGATTTCAGGTGGGTCTGAATGATAGTTATTCTGTAGTTTACTTGTAATTTTGATGTAGTTATGGGAGGAAGTGAGTACTGCATTTACCTTCACTGCCATCTTGACCAGAAGTCCCCTGAGGCTATTTTTAAATGTAGATTTTATTATTACTCCAATATGGTGAGGCCAACAGGTTAAGATACAACTGCCATTAAGATAATTTGTTGCTTACAGTTCCCAAGAGGAGAGGGTATATGCCACACCACACTGGGCCATAGAGGAAAGCAACAGGGTTGACCAGGAGTCATAGGGAGCAAGGGGGAAATCACAGGTAGAAGACTTTATTGTGGTTCTCATAGGCAAGGCAAGTCAGGGTAAACGGGTTTATGATTCGCTGGTTTGAACATTTTCAGCAGGCTCTGGGGTGAGAGGCTATCTCTAGTTGTCTGGCACCTGTCCCTGGAATTATTAGGGCAGAGGAATATTACCTCCTGGAGTATAAGAGCCTGATATAAGAGGTGGTTCAGAATAATATGCTCTGGATTGGTTGGTTTGCTTAAGCAAGGCATAATGCCAGGGGCATATTTTCTGTAACATGTAGGAATTAGCTAACCATGGGAGGGGACAATCTCTCCCCAGTCAGCAAGGGCCCAAAATCCATAATAGCAAGAATACAGAAAAAAAAGAAAATATAGTTAACACAGAGTTGAGGGTATGAATATGTAAATGGAATCGATTATGTGTGCATGAATGGTGGGAGGATAGATAAAGGTTGAGAACTACTCCCTATTTCAGATACCCTTGGTAAAAGCTAGGAAATGCATCTAAAAAAGAGTTTGGGACCCTGATCAGTGTAGCTTAGTTGTCCCATGAATCAAAAGGTTGCTGGTTTGATTCCCAGGCAGGACACATGCCCCAGTTGTGGGCTCAGTCACAAGGCAGCTGATCGATATTCCGCTCAAATCATTGTTTCTCTTTCTCCCTCCCCCTTCCTCTCTCTAAAAATCAATAAATATATTTTTAAGAAAAGAGGGTCTGGCCGGCATGGC
>NW_005871067.1:9637907-9654398 GCF_000147115.1 Myotis lucifugus | reverse complement strand
TCCTGCTATATTGCTGAATTCATTATTAAGTCTATAATTTTTTGGTCAAGTCTTTAGGGTTTTTTATGTACAATATCATGTCATCTACAAATAAGGACAGTTTTACTTCTTCTTTTCCAATTTGGATGCCTTTTATTTCTTCTTCTTGTCTGATCACAATGGATAATATTTCCAGGACTATGTTGAACAGGAGTGGTGAGAGGGGGCATCCCTGTCTTGTTCCTGTTCTTAGGGGAAATGGTTTTAGTTTTTGCCCATTGAGTATGATGTTGGCTGTGGGTTTGTCATATATGGCTTTTATTATGTTGAGGTATGATCCTTCTATTCCTACCTTGCTGAGAGTTTTTATCGAAAAAGGGTGTTGGATTATGTCAAATGCTTTTTCTGCTTCAATTGAAATGACTATGTGGGTTTTTTCTTTCAATTTGTTTATGTGATGTATCATGT
This sequence comes from Myotis lucifugus, assembly GCF_000147115.1. NCBI lineage: Eukaryota > Metazoa > Chordata > Mammalia > Chiroptera > Vespertilionidae > Myotis > Myotis lucifugus. Next base: position 9,653,951 of record NW_005871067.1, on the reverse strand, counting down.
TTATTGATTTGCGGATATTTTACCATCCTTGCATCCCCGGGATAAATCCTACTTGGTCATGTTGTATGATCTTTCTGATATATTGCTGGATCCGATTTGCTAGAATTTTGTTGAGGATTTTGGCATCTATGTTCATGAGGGATATTGGCCTATAATTCTCTTTCATTGTGTTGTCTTTACCTGGTTTTGGTATGAGGGTGATGCTGGCTTCATAGAATGAGCTTGGAAGTGTTCCTTCCTCTTGAATTTTTTGGAATAGTCTGAGGAGGATAGCTTTTAGTTCTTCCTTAAATGTTTGGTAAAACTCCCCTGTGAAGCCGTCTGGCCCCGGGCTTTTGTTTGCTGGGAGCTTTTTGATGACTGCTTCAATTTCTTCTATACTTATTGGCCTATTGAGATTTTTAGAATCTTATGGATTGAGTTTTGGAATATTGTATTTTTCTAGGAATATGTCCATTTCCTCCACGTTGTCTAGGTTGTTGGAGTAGAGTTGTTCATAATATTTTTTAACAATTCTTTGAATTTCCGTGGGGTCTGTTGTTATTTCTCCTCTTTCATTTCTGATTTTGTTTATTTGAGTCCTCTCTCTTTGCTTCTTGGTGAGCCTGACTAGAGGCTCGTCGATCTTGTTTATCCTTTCAAAGAACCAGCTCTTGGTTTCATTGATCTTTTGTATTATTTTTTTGGTCTCTACGTCCTTTATTTCTGCTCTCATCTTTATTATCTCCTTCCTTCTGCTCTCTCTGGGCTTTTCTTGTTGCTGTCTTTCTAATTCTTTGAGTTGTAGAGTTAGAGGATTTCCTCTCATTTTTTCTTGTTTATTGAGGTAGACCTTTAGAGCTATAAACTTCCCTCTCAGGACTGCTTTCATTGTGTCCTATAGATTTTGGATTGTTGTGCTTTTATTGTAATTAGTTTTCAGGGTGTTTTTAATTTCTTCTTCGATCTCATTGGTAACCCAATAATTATTTAGTAGCATGCTATTCAGCTTCCAAGTGTTTGAGTTTTTTGGATTGTTTTTATTGTAGTTTATTTATAATATTATGCCATTGTGGTCTGAGAAGATGCTTGGTATGATTTCAATCTTCTTGAATTTGGGAAGACTTTGCTTGTGACCCCATATATGGTCTATTTTTGAAAATGTCCCATGAGCAGTTGAGAAAAACATATATTACGTGGCTTTGGGGTGAAATGTTCTGAAGATGTCAGTTAATTCCATCTGATCTAGTGAATCATTTAGGATTGCTGTTTCTTTGCTGATTTTTTGTCTAGAGGATTTATCCAGTGATGTCAGTGGTGTGTTTAAGTCCCCTACTATGATAGTATTGTTGTCCATCTCTCCCTTGATATCTTCCAGGAGTTTTTTTTATGTATTTGGGTGCTCCTGCATTGGGTGCATATATGTTTATCAGGGTTATATCCTCTTGTTGTATAGATCCCTTTAGTATTATGAAGTGGCCTTCCTTATCTCTTGTTATGGCCTTTACTTTGAGGTCTATTTTGCAAGATATAAGTATTGCCACCCTAGCTTTTTTTTCATTTCTATTTGCCTGAAAGATATTTTTCCATCCCTTCACTTTCAGTCTGTGTGAGTCCCTTGTTCTGAGGTGGGTCTCTTGTAGACAGCATATATATGGGTCATGTCTTTTTATCCATTCAGCCACTCGATGTCTTTTGATTGGAGCATTTAGTCCGTTTACATTTAAAGTTATTATTGAAAGGTACTTGTTTGTAGTCATTTCTATTTTCATGCCAGTGTTCTTTCTTACCTTTTTATTTCTTCTTTTTACACCAGTCCCTTTAGCATTTCTTGCATTGCTGGCTTGGTAGTGATAAACTCCCTTAGCCTTTTTTTGTCTGCGAACCTTCTGATTTCCCATTCAATTTTGATTGATAGTCTTGCTGGATGTAGTATTCTTGGATTCAGTCCTTTGCTTTTCAACACTTTGTATACCTCCTTCCATTCCCTTCTAGCTTGATGTGTTTCAGTTGAGAAATCATTCAATAATCTGATGGGGGATCCTTTGTATGTAACTCTCTGTCTCTCTCTTGCAGCCTTTAAGATTCTCTCTTTGTCATGTATATTTGCCATCGTTATTATGATGTGTCTTGGTGTGGGTCGTTTGGGGTTCATCTTGCTTGGGACTCTATGTACTTGTGTAACTTTTTTCTTCCCCATATCTGGGAAGTTTTCTGTCATTATTTCTTCAAATAGATTTTCTCATCCTTGTTGCTCTTCTTGTCCTTCTGGCAGCCCTATTATGCGTATGTTACTTCGTTTCATGTTGTCCCAAAGTTCCCTTAGGTTCTCCTCCTGCTTTTAAATTTTTTTCTCCAGTTGCTGTTCAGATTGAGCTTGTTTCTCTAACTTATCTTCTAACTCACTAATTCGGTCCTCTGCTTCTTCTAGTCTACTGTTGAAACCTTCCATGGTGTTTTTGATTGTAGCTATATCCCTTTTCATTTCTTCCTGATTCTTGCATAGATTGTTGATTTTCTCATCCATCCGGTGAATGAATTGTACAACCATTACTCTGAATTCTTTTTCTGTCATGTTGCATGCTTCAGTTTCACTAATTTCCTTTCTTGGCGACTCCTCATTTTCTTTCCTCCGGGGATTGTGTTGTCTCCCCATTCTGACTATCTCCAGAAGGTTCAAAGGTCAAGTTGCATGGGCCTGGGCCATGTGCAGTGGGAGCTTCGCAACACCTTAGTGTCACGGAAGAGCTCTGACACTAAGATGTGTGGTTGTCGTGGGTGGTGGGAACCAGGCTTGCTCAGAGTCAGCATTACCAGTGCTCAGTGTGGCCTTGTGCGCGCACTTAGAATCAGGGACCCCGCCTGCACAGTGCTGAAACAGAGACCCCCCTGGAGTGTGTTGAAAATCAGAGCCCCCTAGCATGCGCCAGGAATCAGAGTTCCCCAAGAATCCAGTATCAGAGTCTCTGTTGCTTTGTGCAGCCTTGCATCGAGAATCAGGGTCCCTGTGTGCACATGCACCAAGAATTGGAGTCACTGGCTCTTAATGTGAATGCACTGGGAATCAGGAATCCCAGGCGCAGGTGATAAGAAACAAAGTCAAGTCAGTGGTTCTTAGTGCTGCCTCCCACCAGGAGAATCGGGGTCCCGGAGCCAGTCAAGTCAGTGGTTCTTAGTGCTGTTTGCATGCTTCCCGGCTAAGATTTCTGTAGCCCGTGCTGTGGTGAATAAGTTCCCAATGTTTGCATGCTTCCCGGCTAAGATTCCTGTAGCCCGTGCTGTGGTGAACAAGTTCCCAGTTTTTGCACACTTCCAGGCTAAGGTTCCTGTAGCCCGTGCTGCGGGGAGCAAGTTCCCAGTGTTTGTGTGCTTCCAGGCTAAGATTCCTGTAGCAGCACTGAGTCTGGGCGAGGGGTGGGTCTATAAGTTAATGGCGCTGCCCGTGAGCCTGCAGGGATGGGGATGGGCTCTGTTACTCACAGAGATCTGCCGCTGGGATGTCTGGATTCTTGCTGTCTGTGGGTCTGTAGCTGTGGTCACAGGTCTCTGTCCCCAGTGGCTGCAGAGTCCTGGTTTGCGTCTGAGACCAGACTGGGTGGTTCTGAGGCCAGGATCCTAGTCTCAAGCAGCTCTGTTTCTCAAGATGGCATGGTCTCTGTGCCCGCTCTCGCAACCCAGGAGTGTCTGCGCTGGGAGCTGGGCTCCACTGTCTAAGACTGCCCGGTTTAGCAGCCCCTTAGAAGACCTGCAGAATCTAACTGTCCCTAGCTCATACACACACACACCACACATGTCCACAAACTCCTCTATCACTCCCTCGCACTCTCACACTCTCTCCCTCGCTACCTTCCTGCCGGTAGCCATCTTCTTCCATCTCTGATAAGATAGTTTTTAATAAGGAAGGACAGAGGAATGCTGCTTACCAGCCATAACCCATGTGGGACCACATCCGTGCCCTGGCATTGAGTGGCACAGTATCTCCTGGCAGGCTACCAGAAGTCTGCAGTGAGCACTCACTATAGTTACCTCCCGCACCAGGCCTCCTCACCAGCACAGGATCCTGCTCCAAGACACTGCAGGTTTATTGCAAGCCAGGGAGTCCCCTGTGCCCTGCCCCCATCCCAGCCCCACCACAGGCCATAGAATCGTACTACCAGTTTGACCCAGAGCTACCTGGCACCCACTCCACCCCAAGTCTTGGGACCTGTTGCCAGGGCAACAGAGTGTGTGCCCCACTCCAGGCCACAGGAGAGCTCTGACTGTGTGACCCAGAGCAACCCACCCTGGCCCCTGACACAGTTCTGCCAGGGTGACCTAGAACAACTAAGCACGTGCCCCACTCGGGCCACAGGAGAGTGCTGCTTGGGTGACCCTGAGCAATACATTGTGCCCAGCCAGAGGATACAATACCACACTGAAAGTGTGCTGCTAGAAGGACCTAGGGAGCCACCCAGCCATGGGTTCTGGGTCCGTACAGTGAATTGCATGCCAGAGGGCTCTAAGTCCTCACAGGGAGTCACACACCACAGGAACTGTGCATGTGCACCCACCACCCTAAGCATCTGAAGTGGACAACTGAGGGACCAGACCTGTGAGTGAAGGGGATACAACTCAGAGCAGAGGCAATAAAGGTGTGAGACTCAAGAAAAGACCCAGCCTCTGGGCTAACGATTTCCAGACTATTGGCCTGATAGGGTCTTGAAACTCTCAAACCCCAAGCAGGGTGCCCAGAGCCAGAAAGAGACAGCAAAAATGGGGAGACAAAGAAACAAACCCCCAAGGAAAGAAAAGGAGGCATCACTATAAAAGGAACTAAATGAAATGAAGGCAAGCAATATGTCAGGAAAGAATTCAGAGTGAGAGTCAAAAAGTTCATAAACAGGCTGGATGAAAAAATCAACATATGTAAGAACCAACAGGAAATGAAGAATGATATAGCTACAATAAAAAACATGATGGATGGTTTCAACAGTAAACTATATGAAGCAGAGGACCAAATCAGCGATTTAGAAGTCAGGGTAGTAAAATACACCCAACCTGAGCAGCAATTAGAGATAAAAATATTAGAAAGCAGAATTAGAGCTTAAGGGAGATTTGGGACAATGTGAAATGAAGCAACGTACATACAATAGGGGTGCCAGAAGGACAAGAAGAGAAATAAGGATTAGAAAACCTGCTTGAAGAAATAATAACAGAAAACTTCCCTGATCTGGGGACAAAAACATTCACAAAAGCACAGAGCCCCAAACAAGGTGAACCCAAAAAGACCCACACCAAGACATGTTGTAATTACAATGGCAAGCATTAATGACAAAGATAGAATATTAAAGGCTACAATAGAGAGACAGAGAGTTACCCACAAAGGATCCCCCATCAGATTGTCAAATTATTTCTCAACAGAAACACAGATGGCCAGAAGGGAATGGAATGAAGTATACAAAGTGATGCAAATCAAGGGACTGAATCCAAGAATAATCTATCTAGCAAGGCTATCATTCAAAATTGAAGGGGAAATCAGGAGCTTTGCAGACAAAAAAAAAGGCTAAGGGAGTTTATTACTACCACGCCAGCAATGCAAGAAATGCTAAAAGGACTGCTGTAAAAAGAAGAAATAGAAAGGGAAGAAAGAACACAGGCATAAAGAATGGAAATAAGTGCAAAAAAGTACTTACAATAATAACCTTAAATGTAAAGGGATTAAATGCTCCAATCAAAAGACATCAGGTGGATGAATGGTTAAGAAAACATGACCTTTACATGTGCTGTCTACAAGAGACCTACCTCAAAACAAGGGACTCACAGAGACTGAAAGTGAAAGGCTGGAAAAAAAATTTTCAGGCACATGGAAATGAAAAAAAGCTTGGGCAGCAATACTTATAACTGACAAAATAGACCTCAAAGTGAAGACCATAACAAGAGATAAGGAAGGACACTTCATAATACTAAAGGGATCGATACAACAGGAGGATATAACTCTGATAAACATATGTGACCCCAAAACAGGAGCATCCAAATACATTTTATAATCTTCTGGAAGATATCAAGAGAGAGCAATACAATCATAGTAGGGGATTTTAATACTTCATTGACATCACTGGATAAATCTTCTAGACAAAAAACTCAACAAAGGAACAACAAAACTAAATGACTCACAAGATCAGATGGAATTAACTGACATCTTCAAAACATTTCACCCCAAAGCTACATAATATACATTTTTCTTAAGTTCACATGGGACATTTTTAAAGATAGAGAACATATTGGGACACATGCTGTCTCTACAAGTTCAAGAAGATTGAGATCATATCAAGCATCTTCTCAATCACAGTAGCATAAAATTAGAAATCAACTACAATAAAAACTATAAAAAAAATACTTGAAGGCTAAATAGCATGCTATTAAACAATGTTTGGGATACCAATGAGATCAAAGAAGAAATAAAAAAACATCCTGGAAACAAATGACAATAAAAACACAACAATCCAAAATCTATGGGACACAATGAAAGCAGTCCTGAGAGGGAAGTTCATAGTTCTACAACCCTACCTCAAAAAAAACAAGAAAAAATGGTAATAAATTACCTAACCCTGCAATTTAAAGAATTCGAAAGAGAGAAAGAGAGCAACAAGAAAAGCCCACGGTATCCAGAAGAAAGGAGATAATAAAGATCAGAAGAGAAATAAATGACATAGAGACCAAAAAAAACAATACAAAAGATCAATGAAACCAAGAGCTCATTCTTTGAAAGGATAAACAAGATTGATGAACCTCTAGCCAGGCTCACCATGAAGCAAAAAGAGAGGACCCAAATAAACAAAATCAGAAATGAAAGAGGCAGAGTAACATTCGATCCCACAGAAATACAAAGGATTGTTAAAAAATACTATGAACAACTCTATTCCAACAAAATAGACAACCTAGATGAAATGGACATCTTACCTAATAATAGACAAACATGTAAATTGACCGTACCATCACCAGGCTAACCAGCCAATCAGGAGAGTATGCAAATTAACCTAACAAAGATGGCAGTTAATTTGCATACGTAGGCTCCAAGTGGTGGAGCGAACCCTGATGGCCTGGGGGCTGGAGCAGTGATGGCTGGAGCAGCAAAACCTCACGGCCCCGGGGCCAGCGGAGCAGCGAAGCCTCACAGTTCCAGGACCAGCTCCAGTCGGAGCCCGACCAGAGCGAAGGCCTCTTGTCACTGGTTGCCAGAGGAAAACTGGTGCCAGTAGCCAGGGGAAAAGGGAGGCCCTATTACAATGAATTCTTCTTCATTGCAACAGGGTTTCTAAGAACCCTTTGGAAAAATTACAAGCTCCAAAAACTCAATCAGGAAGAATTGAAAAAACTGAATAGACTGATAACTACTGATGAAATTGAAGCAGTAATAAAAAAACTTCCAGCAAACAAAATCCCTGGTCCAGAAGGCTTTACAGGGGAGTTTTACCAAACATTCAAAGAAGAACTAAAACCTACCCTCCTCAGATTGTTCAAAAAAATTCAAGAGGATGGGAAACTTCCAAGCTCTTTCTATGAAGCCATTACCCTAATTCCAAAACCAGAAAAAGACACTACAAAGAAAGAGAATTATAGGCCAGTATCTCTGATGAACATAAATGCTAAAATCCTCAACAAAATTCTAGCAAATCGGATCCAGCATTACATCATGACTAAGTGGGATTTATTCCGGGGATGCAAGGCTGGTACAATATCTGCAAATTAATAACCATTACACATCACATATACAAATTGAGAGAAAAAATCATATGATCATATCAATTGATGCAGAAAAAGCACTTTTTCAAATCCAACACCCTTCTGTGATAAAAATTCTAGGCAAAGTGGGAATAAAGGGATCATACTTCAACAAAATAAAGGCCTTATATGACAAACCTACAGCCAACATCATACTCAATGGGCAAAAATAAAGCCATTTCCCGTAAGAACAGGAACAAGACAGGGATACCACTCCTATTCAACATAGTACTGGACCTGTTATCCATAGCGATCTGATAAGAAAAAGAAATACAAGGCATTCAAATTGGAAAAGAAGAAAAAGAAAATAGTTGGTATTAACAGATGACAGGATATTGTACATAGAAAACACTAATGACTCCATCAAAAAAACCACTGGACTTAATAAGTGAATTCGGCAATGTTGCAGGTTGCAAATTTAACACACAGAAATCTATAGATTTTTTTATACACCAATAATGAACTCACAGAAACAGAAACTAAAAAAAAATCCCATTTGTCATTGCAACAAAAAAATTAAGATACCTAGGAATAAACTTAACTGAGGAGGTAAAAGACCTGTACTTGGAAAACTAGAGTATATTGAAAAAAGAGCTAGAGGAAGACATAAACAAATGAAAGTAAATACCATGTTCATGGATTGTTAGAATCAACATCATTAAAATGTCCATACTACCCAAAGCAATCTATAGATTCATTGCAATCCCCATTAAAATACCAATGACATATTTCACAGATCTAGAACAAACCCTCCAAAAATTCATCTGGAATAAAAAAAGACCTCAAATAGCTGCAGCAATCCTGAGAAAGAAGAACAAAGTTGGAGAGATCACAATACCAGATGTCAAGCTATATTACAAAGCCACTGTACTCAAAACTGTCTGGTACTGGCACAAGAACAGACATATAGACCAATGGAACAGAACAGAGATCCCAGAAATTGACCCAAGCCATTATGATCAATTAATATTTGACAAAGGAGGCAAGAGCATACAATGGAGTTAAGACAGTCTCGTCAATAAATGGTGTTGGGAAAATTGGACAGATATATACAAAAAAAATGGAACTAGACCACCAGCTTACACCATGCACCAAAATAAACTCAAAATGGATAAAGGATTTAAACATAAGATGGGAAACTATAAAAAACCTTAGAAGAATCCATAGGCAGCAAAATATCAGATACATGTCATAGCAGTATCTTTAGCAATATAGCGCCTAGTACAATGGAAACTAAGGAGAAAATAAACAAATGGGACTACATCAAAATAAAAAGCTTCTGCACAACAAAAGAAACCATCAACAAAACAAGAAAGCCCACTGCATGGGAGAACATATTTGCCAATGTTATATCTGATAAGGGTTTAGTCTCCAAAATTTATAGAGAACTCATACAACTTAACAAAAGGAATACAAACAATCCAATCAAAAAATGGGCAACTGACCTAAATAGACACTTTTCAAAAGAGGACATTCAGAAGGCCGAAAGACATATGAAAATATGCTCAAAGTCACTAATTATCCGAGAGATGCAAATCAAAACGACAATGCAGTATCATCTCACACCTGTCAGAATGGCTATCATCAACAAATCAACAAATGATGAGTGCTGCCGAGTATGTGCAGAAAAAGGAACCCTGGTGCACTGCTGGTGGGAATGCAGACTGGTGCAGCCACTGTGGAAAACAGTATGGAGTTTTCTCAAAAAACTAAAAATGGAACTCCCATTTGACCCAGTGATCCCACTTCTAGGAATATATCCCAAGAAATCAGAAACACCAATCAGAAAGGATATATGCACCCCTATGTTCATAGCAGTACAGTTGACAGTAGCTAAGATTTGGAAGCAGCCTAAGTGCCCATCAGCAGAAGAGTAGATTAAAAAACTGTGGCACATCTGCACAATGGAATACTACACTTCTGTAAAAAAGAAAGAACTGTTACCATTCGTAATAGCTTGGCTGGACCTGGAGAGCATTATGCTAAGTGAAATAAGCCAGTCAGAGAAAGACAAGAATCGCGTGATCTCACTCATTTGTGAAATATAATGAACAACATAAACTGATGAACAAAAATAGATCCAGAGACATAGAAGTATCAAACAGACTGTCAAACCTCAGACGGAAGTCAGAGGAGGGTAGGAGGGGCGAGGTAAAAGATCAACCAAAGTACTTGTATGCATGCATATAATCATAACCAGTGGACACAGACCATTGGGAGGTGAGGTCATGTGCTGGGGAGTCAGAGCCACCATGGAGAGGTCAATGTGGGAAATAGAAGACTATGTGATACTTTAAGCAATAATGAATTTAAATTTAAATAAATAACTATAACCTGGAAAAAGAAAAAGAAAAAAGAAAAGAGCTGAATGCGTCTGGGACAATACTAAGCATAACAACATCTGCATCACATAAGTACCAGAAGGAGAAGAAAGACAGCGAGGAACCTAACTGAATAAATAAGGACTAAAAACTTCTCTAGCCTGGTGAAGGAAAAAGACACACAAGTCCAGGAAATACAGAGAGCTCCATAAAAGATGAACCCAAAGAGACCAATACCAAGCCACATAATAATTAAAATGGCAAAGATTGAAGACAAAGAGAAAATTTTAAAGCAGAAATAAAAAGACAGTCATCTACAAGGGTGCTCCCATAAGATTGTCAGCTGATTTCTCAACAGGACATTTTAGGCCAGAAGGAGTGGCATGAAATATTCAAAGTGATGAAAAGCAGGGACCTTCAACTAAGATTACTCTACCCAGCAAGGCTATCATTTCAAATTGAAGGAGAATTATAAAGTTTCTCAGACAAGAAAAAGCTAAAGGAATTCATTACCACCAAAGCAGTATTAAAAGTAATGTTAAAGTGCCTTTTTAAAAAGAGAAAGAAAAAAAACAGAGGAACATAATTATAAAGAATAAAATGGCAATAAATTTATACCTACCAATAATCACCTTAGCCCAGCCAGTTTTGCTCATTGGTTGAGTATCCACCTATGAACCAGGAAGTCATGGTTGGATTCCCGGTCAAAGAATATACCCAACTTGTGGGTTCAGTTCCCACTGTTGGGCATGTAGGAGGCAGTTGATCATTTTCTCTCATCATTGATGTTTCTATTTTTCTCTCCCTCTCCCTCTCTGAAATCAATGAAATATATTTTAAAAAATTTAAAGAGAATCATCCTAATTGTAAATGCATTAAATATTCCAATCAAAAGCAGAGGGTAACTGAATGGATAAGGAAACAAGACCCATATATATGATGTCTTTAAGAGATCCACCTCAGAACTAAAGATACACACTGACTGAAAGTAAAAGGATGAAAAAAGATATATCATGCAAATAAAAATTTTTTTAAAAGGATAGTGGTTTAAGAGTGATAAAAATGACCAAGAACTTAAAAATAGAATTAGAACTTTACCTTTGCCTAGTGTTAAATAAACCAAGATTCCATTGTCCTGCACATATCATAGTAGCCCTGCATTTATTTGCAATACAAAGAGGTCTTTGTTGTAACTGGAATTTTTTTTATTTTCTCTTGGACTGTCCTAGTATGTTTATGGGCTTTTTTTCCCTCCTTTATTTATTATACACTTAATTTCTTTTTAAATTATATTTCTTTCTGTTTATAAAATGACTAGCGGCCCGGTGCACAAAAATTTGTGCACGTGGGAGGGTCCCTCAGCCGCCCTGTGCCCTCTCGCAGTCTGGGACCCCTCAGGGAATGACCACCTGCTGGCTTAGGCCCGCTCCCCGGGAGATTGGGCCTAAGCTGGCAGTCAAACATCACTCTGGCAGCCCGGGAGCCCTTGGGGTATGTCCACTTGCCAGCGGGGAGCAAGCCTAGCTGCAGTCGAACATCCTTAGCACTGCTGAGGAGGCGGGAGAAGCTCCCACCACCACCGCTGTACTAGCAGCCATCAGCCTGGCTTGTGGCTGAGCAGAGTTCCCCTGTGGGAGCACACTGACCACCAGGGGGCAGCTCCTGCATTGAGCGTCTGCCCCCTGGTGGTCAGTGTGTGTCATAGTGACCAGTGATTCCCAGTCACTCTGCTGTTAGGGTTAATTTGCATATTACCCTTTTATTATATAGGATAGAGGCCTGGTGCACGGGTGGGGGCTGGCTGGTTTGCCCTGAAGCGTGTCCCAGATCAGGGTGGGGGTCCCGCTGGGGTGCCTGGCCAGCCTGGGTGAGGGGCTGAGGGCCGTTTTCAGACTGGCCACAGCCCCTTCGGGGTGAGGGTCCCCACTGGGGTGCCTGGCCAGCCTGGGTGAGAGGCTGAGGGCCGTTTTCAGGCTGGCCACACCCCTTCAGGGAGGGGGTCCTGCTTGGGTGCCTGGCCAGCCTAGGTGAGTGGCTGATGGCTGTATGCAGGCTGGCCAAGCCCCCCAGCGGGGACCCTTACCCCATGAGGGTGTGGCCATCCTGGGTGAGGGCTGATGGCTGTTTGCAGGCTGGCCACAGCCCCCAGCCACCCAAGCTCCCAGTGGAGGCTGTCTGAAAGCAGGTATCTGGGATTTATTTGTCTTCTATGATTGAAACTTTGTTGCTTTTTGCAGAGGCCACAGCCGGCCAGAGCAGGTGGGAAGCTTGGCTTCCTCCATCGCCAGGGCAACCAAGCCTCCTGCTTGCTCCAGCTCTGTGGCTACCGGCCGCCATCTTGGTTGGGTTAATTTGCATATAGTCACTCTGATTGGCTGGTGGGCATGGCTTGGGCATAGCAAAGGTATAGTCAGTTAGCATCTTTGTCTTTTATTAGTGTAGATTCTCTCTGTTAAATATTAGCCAGTGGTAAAAATGCAGATAGAATCTGAGAACTTAATGTATGGAATATATACATGAAAGGTGAAATTGGCACCTTGGCAATTAATAAAAGCACTTACTTGCATGCATTATAGAGGGATTTCTTTGAGCCTTTGCTTTTCTATCAGTGTGAATCAGCATCCTATTCTGTGGAAAAGGAATTCTGGATTGCTGGAGATTCTCATTAAGATGTGGCACTTTCTTGGAAAGAGTTGCAAGAAGAAAGCAAAAGAATTATATTTTAGCTATTCCTCATACAATTTACCCTCACTCCCCCAAACCTATTTTTTACAGCTATATGTTTCGAGGTGTATTCATAGCTTATTTTTATAAGACTAAAACATTCTTTTTGCACTGTGATTTGTCATCTAGATAAGACTCCTTGCCCTGGCTGGTGTTGTTCATTGATTGGAGCATCAGCCCACACACGAAAGGGTTGTGGTTTGATTCCCAGTCAAGGGTGTATACCCAGGTTTCAGGATCAACCCCAGGCCCAGTTGGGGCATGTGGGGGAGGTAACCGATCTCTCTCTCTCTCTCTCTCTCTCTCTCTCTCTCTCTCTCTCTCTCCCTCTCTCATTTCTTCCCCTTACCCCTTCCCTTCCACACTATTTAAAATCAATGGGAAAACTATCCTCAGGGAGGAAAAAAGAAGACTCCTTGCCTCATTTTATAGGTGCAGATAAGATGAGAGAAATAGCTGGAAAAAATATCATTTGTACATTAAAGGAGAGATTAAAAACAATATTTTCTTATTTTTTAAAAGTATAAAGTTTTGCTCAAGTACACCAAAATATAAAAATATTTTTTATGCAACTTAGTTTTCTATAAGTTTCTCTTCTCCACTGTTCTCACCAGTCTTTGCTGAGAAATACTAATGCTCCTATGAATATTGTCTAAATGAAAGAATCTATAATCCTCTTTTTAAATGTAAATGCAAACACAAAGCTTAATTCTTAGTGTTCCATTTCTATCTACCTTTTTAAAAAATAACAGTGCTTCATTCAATATTTTATATTGATGAACTCTCCATAAGGATGGCAAGAAGAATACCTAAAGAAAACTTTTTGACAAATCTTTGTTAGCTACTAGAAAATTAGGCACTGGCAAAATAAAGAATTTCTGTTTAAATGAATTTATTTTACTTAGTAACTACTTTAAATATTAAAAGAAGGAAATTGTAAAGTCTAAATCATACAAAATAAACAATTAAATATTATTCTTAAATTGGCTTAAAAACAGCATGCAGGTGTTTCTATGTGGTCCCAGAAATTATAAGATGTCAATGAAAAGTAGCCAAGCAGCAAGTCCTCTGTTGGATTAATTATCTTGACAAATGGGCCTTTAAATCATTATTTGAGTGAGTCAGGTGGATGATATTGTAATTTATTATCTAGCCAAAATACTCTTGAGAGAGAAAAGGGGCACTAACCATACTGGATGCTAAGATAACCAATATAAACCAGAATAGTCTTGAACAAAGGAAAGAATTGTCAACCTACAGATTATGGATTCTCACAGAAAATAATGCTCTTTAATAACTACATTTCATCATTATGCATTGTGTTCAAGGCACTGGAAAACAACTTTAAAATGGACAGACAGGCTTGCCTTCATGAAATTTACCTATATTACCAGCTGTAAAATAAAATACTTGTTTAAAATACAGTGATTCACAAATAGATTACCACCGTCAAGCAGCTACTTTTATGTCCATAAAAAATAATAAGAAAAAATATCTACCTTTAGGTGTACAGTAGAAACTAAGCACATAATTACAATGGAAGTAAAAAAGCAATGACATAAATTAACATTTGATACCTGGTATAAAGTAGATGATTCTAAATTTTCATCTTTAAATCTGTCATGTAGAACTTTGAAATGTTAAAGTAGTTCATACTACCATTTACTTAATATTCAGTTAAACTGGTAACTGCAATAGAAATATGGAATATATAAGTAAGCATTATCCCTTTCTATTTTAAAACCCATAATATTAAAGGTGATTAGAATCTAAGCTTCATTAAAATCCTCTTTGCTGAGAATTTTTATTATAAATGGGTTCTGGATTTTACCAAATGCTTTTTCTATATCTATTGATATAATTGTGTGATTTTTACTCGTTTTGTTTATGTAATGTATTGAATTTATTGATTTGAAATATTGTACCGACTTTGTATCTTTGGTATAAATCCCTCTTGATCATGGTGTATGATTTTTTTAATGTATTTCTGGATCCAGTTTGCTAATAGTTTGTTGAAGATTTTAGCATTGATGTTTTTCAGGGATATTGGCCTATAATTTTCCTTCTTTGTAGTGTCTTTATCTGGTTTTGGAATTAGGATAATTATGGTCTTGTAAAATGAGCTTGGAAGTTTTCCCTCCTCTTGAGTTTTTTAGAATAGTTTGAGGATAGGTGTTAATTCTTTGAATGTTTGATAAAATTCACATGTGAAGCCATTTCAGTCCAGGACATTTGTTTGCTGGGAGTTTTTGATTACTGCTTTGATTTGATTAGTTGTAATTGGTCTATTTAGATTTTCAAATTCCTCCTGCTTGAGTTTTGGAAGATTGTATGTTTCTAGAAATTTGTCCTTTTCACCCAGATTGTCCAATTTGTTGGTATGTAGTTGTTCATAGTATTTTCTTACAATCCTTTGTATTTCTTTGGTGTCAGTTGTTAGTTCTCTTCTTTAATTTCTGGCTTTATTTATTTGGGTCCTCTGTCTTTTTTTTCTTGATGAGTATAGTTAAAGGTTTATCAATCTTGTGTATTTTTTTTCAAGGAATTAGCTCTTCGTTTCATTGATATTTTGTATTTTTTTTTTTTTTTTAGTCTCTATGTCATTTATTTCCACTCTAATCTTTCTTATTTCCTTCCTTTTGCTTACTCTGAGCTTTTTTTCTTGTTATTTTTCTAGTTATATTTGGCATAGGAATTGATATTTTTATTTGAGATTTTTCTTGCTTCTTCAGATAGGCCTGTATTGCTATGAACTGCCCCTATCAGGGCTGCTTTCCCTGTATCCTATAGATTTGGGGTTGTGTTTTCATTTTTATTTGTTTCCAGATAACTTGATTTCTTTCTTGATTTCATTATTAACCCATTCATTGTTTAATAACATATCATTTAGTCTCTATGTGTTTGAAATTTGCGTTTTGTTTTTTTCTTGAAGTTGCTTTCTAGGTTCCTACTATATTGGTCAGAGATAATCTTGATAGGATTTCAATTTTCATGAATTTCTTAAAACTTATTTTGTGTCATGACATGTGCTATATCCTTGAGACTGTTCCATGTGTACTTGAGAAGAATGTGTATTGTTCTTCTTTGGGATGAAATGTTTTGTAAATACCAATTAAATCCATCTAATACAATATGTCATTTAAGGCCACAGTTGCCTTGTTGATTTTTTTGTCTGGAAGATCTATCCTTTGATGTCAGCGGGGCATTAAAATCCCCTAATATGGCTGTTTTGCTGTTTGTCTCTTACTTAATGTCCATC
>NW_005871067.1:9613627-9637807 GCF_000147115.1 Myotis lucifugus | reverse complement strand
ATATCTCCTATCTAATAAAGAGGGAATATGCTAATTGACCATCACACCCTCACAAAGATGGTGGCACCCAGAGCCAATAAAGAGGGAATATGCTAATTGATTACCATGCCCTCAAAGATGGCAGCGCCCACAGCCACAAGATGGAGGCGCCCAGTCACCTCAGCCCCACCAGCACTCCTGCCTCCAGAGTCCCCCAGTCCCCTCAGCCCCCCAGCTGCCCCGAGGCACAGGCAAACCTCTGATGGCAGCTGCCTAGCTGCCCAGATCCAGCCCGAGGCATAGGCAAGCCTCGGATGGTGGCTGTCCAGCTGCCCAGCTGCCCAGGGCTGCCCCAGGCTCAAGTAACCAGGGCCGGCTAAGGCTTGCTCTGCCAGCCATGGCAGCAGCAGAGGTGTGAAGGGGGCATTGCCTTCCCTTGATCGCCTGGTCGCCTCCCACCCCTGAGGGCTCCCGGACTGTGAGAGGGGGCAGGCCGGGCTGAATTTTCATGCACCAGGCCTCTAGTCCTATACAATAAATGGCTAATATGAAAATCAACCAAACAGCACTGACCACTAGGGGGCAGATGCTCAATGCAGGAGTTGCCCCCCTCCCCCCCACGTGGTCAGTGAGATCAGCCAGAAGCCAAACTCACAGCTGGCAAGTGCAGCGGTGGTGGTGGGAGCCTCTCCTGCCTCCACGGCAGCACTAAGGATATCTGGGAGCGGGCCTAAGCCTTCAGTCGGACATCCTCCGAGGGCTCCTGGACTGCGAGAGGGTGCATGCAGGCCAGGATGAGTGAACCCCCCCACCCCCCACCACCAGGGTATGAATTTTGTGCACCGTGCCTCTAGAATATATATATATATATAATTTATATTTATATTTATATTTATGTACTTCTATTTGGGTACATGTATATTTACAAGAGTTATATCTTCTTGTTTGCTTGATCAGTTTAGTATTATGTGGTGACCTTTTCTATACATACATATATGTTTTTATTGAGAGGAAGGGAGAAGGAGAGAGAAAGAGAGAAACATTGATTGGTTACCTCCCATAGGCACTCCTACTGTATGCACCCTGACCAGGTATCGAACCCGCAACCTAGGTACGTGCCCTCACTCGGAATCGAATCAGCAGTGACTTTTAGTTGTATGGGACAGCACTCAACCAACTGAGCCACACTGGCCAAGGCTGTGTTGACCTTCTTTATCTCTTGTTTTGGCTTTTGTTTTAAAGTCTATTTTGTCAAATATAAGTATTGTTACTCCAACTTTTTTTGTTTGTTTGTTTCAATTTGCTTGGAAAAATTGTGTTTCATCTCCTCACTGCAAGTCTGTGTGTATATTTTGTTCTGAAGTGGGTCTCTTGTAGAGAGCATATATATGGGTCATGTTTTCTTATCCATTGAACTATCCAATGTGTTTTGACTAGAGCATTTAACCCATTTACATTTAAGGTTATTACTGATAGGTATTTATTTATTGACATTTTATTCTTTATACTATGTTTCTCTCTCTAAATATACATATAATTTTTTCCCCTCTTCTTATAGCAGGCCCTTTAACATTTTTTTCCAATACTGGTTTTGTGGTAATAAACTCTTTTACTTTTTAATTTTTTGTTTGGTTTGGTTTGGGTTTTTCAGGGAGATTTTTCTTGTTTGTTTGTTTTTTGTCTTTTTTTGGAAAGCTGTTTATTTCACCTTCAATTTAAAATGATGGCCTTGCTGGATACAGTTGTCTTTGTTGTAGGTCCTTGCTTTTCACCACTTTGAATATTTCATGCCAAACTTTTTAGGCCTGAAGAGTTTATTTTAAAAAATATATATATTTATTACTTAAATTGATAGGGGTGACATTGCTCAACATGAACATATAGATTTCAGGTGTGGGTTTCTAGTTAAACATCTGTATATTGAACTGTGTGCCCACCACCCAAAGTCAAAACTTATGTCACCTTATATTAGGACTCTTCTCCTCCCACTCCCTTCCCTTTGGCAACCACCACACATCTGTTTGTGTTCAAGAGTTTCAGTTTTATATTCCACATATGAGTGAAATCATATGGTCTTAGCTTTTTCTGACTGACTTATTCAACTTAGTATAATGTTCTCAAGGTCCATCCATGTTGTTGCAAATGGCGACTATTTCATCCTTTCTTTGGACTGAGTAGTATTCCATTGTGTATGGGTACCACATCTTCTTTATCTAGTCCTCCATCACAGAACACTTTGGTTGTTTCCATGTCTTGGCCACCATGAGTAATGCTGCAATGAACATAGGGGTACATATATCTTTGCAAATACATGATTTTGAGTTTTTTGGGTTTATACCCAGGAGAGGGATTGCTTGGTCGTATGTTAGTTCTAAATTTTTTTTTTCATTGACTTCCTCCAGCCTACCCTACCCCCTGGCACATGCCCTCATCCCCCACCCCCACCCCCAGTGTCTTGTGTCCATTGGTTGTGCTTATATGCATGCATACAAGTCCTTCGGTTGATCTCTTTCCCTTCCTCCCCAACACTCCCCAGCCTTCCCGCTGTAATTTGACAGTCTGTTCAAAGCTTCTCTGCCTCTGTATCTACCTTTTTATTCATCAGGTTATAATGTTCTTTATTATCCATAAATGAGTGAGAACATGTGGTATGTTTCTTTCATTGTCTGTATTATTTCACTTAGCATAATGCTCTCCAGTTCCATCCATGCTGCTGCAAATGGTAAGAATTCCTTCTTTTTTTATTATTCTTTTTTATTTTAAGCTTATTTATTTAAATATTTTCATTGATTTCAGAAAGAGGAAGGGAGAGGGAGAGAGAGAGACATCAACGATGAGAGAGAATCATTGATCGGCTGCCTCCTGCACACCTCACACTGGGGTTGGAGCCGGCAACCCCCGGCATGTGCCCTTGACCGGAATCGAACCTCTCCTTATTTTTTATAGCAGTATAGTATTCCATTGTGTAGATGTACCACAGTTCTTTAATCCACTCATCTGCTGATGGGCATTTAGGCTGTTTCCAAATCTTAGCTATTGTAAATTGTGCTGCTATGGAAATAGGGGTGCATATATCCTTTCTAATTGGTGTTTCTAGTTTCTTGGGGTATATTCCTAGAAGTGGGATTACTGGGTCAAAGGGGGGTTCCATTTTTAGTTTTTTGAGGAAACTCCATACTGTTCTCCACAGTGGCTGCACCAGTCTGCATTCCCACCAGCAGTGCACGAGGGTTCCTTTTTCTCTGCACCCTCTCCAGCACTTGTCCTTTGTTGATTTGTTGATGATAGCCATTCTGACAGGTGTGAGATGGTACCGCATTGTTGTTTTGATTTGCATCTCTTGGATAATTATTGACTTTGAGCATGTTTTCATATGTCTCTTGGCCTTCCTTCTGTCTTCTTTCGAAAAGTCTCTAGGTCCGTTGCCCATTTTTTTTTATTGGATTGTTTATCTTCCTTTTGTGATGTTGTATGAGTTCCCTCTAAATGTTGGAGATTAAAACTTTATCGGTGATAACATTGGTAAATATGTTCTCCCATACAGTGGGCTTTCTTGTCGTCTTGTTGATGGTTTCCTTTGCTGTGCAAACTCTTTTTATTTTGATGTAGTCCCATTTGTTTATTTTCTCTTTAGTTTCCAATGCCCTAGGAGCGGTATCGGTGAAGAAATTGCTTCGGCATATATCTGAGATTTCGCTGCCTGTGGATTCCCCTAGTATTTTTATGGTTTCCTGTCTTATGTTTAAGTCCTTTATTCATTTTGAGTTTATTTTTGTGTATGGTGTAAGTTGGTCATCTAGTTTCATTTTTTTTCATTTACCTGTCCAATTTTCCCAACACCATTTATTGAAGAGACTATCTTGACTCCATTGTATGTTCATGCCTCCTTTGTCAAATATTAATTGAGCATAGTGGTTTGGGTCAATTTCTGGGTTCTCTATTTTATTCCATTGGTCTATATGTCTGTTCTTATGCCAGTACCAGGCAGTTTTGAGAACAGTGGCTTTGTAATACAGCTTGAAATCTGGTATTGAGATCCAACCTACTGTGTTCTTCTTTCTCAGGATTGCTGTGGCTATTCGGGGTCTTTTTTAATTCCAGATAAATTTTTGGAGAGTTCTTTCTAGGTCTGTGAAATATGCCCTTTGGATTTTAATGGGGAGTGCATTGAATCTATAGATTGCTTTGGGTAGTATGGACATTTTAATGATGTTGATTCTACCAATCCATGAACATGGTATGCTTTTCCATGTGTTTATGTCTTCCTTTATCTCTTTTTTCAGTGTCCTGTAGTTTTCCGCATATAAGTCTTTTACCTCCTTAGTTAAGTTTATTCCTAGGTATCTTAATTTTTTTGGTGCAATAGTAAATGGGATTGCTTTTTTAGTCTCTCTTTCTGTAAGTTCACTATTGGTGTAAAGAAATGCTTTAGATTTCTTGACATTAATTTTGTATCCTGCTATATTGCTGAATTCATTTATTAAGTCTAATAATTTTTTGGTGGAGTCTTTAGGGTTTTTTATGTACAATATCATGTAATCTGCGAATAAGGACAGTTTTACTTCTTCTTTTCTAATTTGGATACCTTTTATTTCTTCTTCTTGTCTAATCGCAATGGCTAATACTTCCAGTACTATGTCGAACAGGAGTGGTGAGAGTGGGCATCCCTGTCTTGTTCCTGTTCTTAGGGGAAATGGTTTTAGTTTTTGCCCATTGAGTATGATGTTGGCTGTGGGTTTGTTGTATATGGCTTTTATTATGTTGAGTTATGATCCTTCTATTCCTACCTTGCTGAGAGTTTTTATCAAGAAAGGGTGTTGGATTTTGTCAAATGCTTTTTCTGCAGAAATTGATATGACTATGTGATTTTTATCTCTCAATTTGTTTATGTAATGTATCACATTTATTGGTTTCCGGATACTGTACCATCCTTGCACCCCTGAGATAAATCCTACTTGGTCATGGTGTATGATCTTTCTGATGTACTGCTGGATCCAATTTGCTAGAATTTTGTTGAGGATTTTGGCATCTATGTTCATGAGGGATATTGGCCTGTAATTCTCTTTCATTGTGTTGTCTTTATCTGGTTTTGGTATGAGGGTGATGCTGGCTTCATAGAATGAGCTTGGAAGTGTTCCTTCCTCTTGAATTTTTTGGAATAGTCTGAGGAGGATAGCTTTTAGTTCTTCCTTAAATGTTTGGTAAAACTCCCCTGTGAAGCCGTCTGGTCCCGGGCTTTTGTTTGCTGGGAGCTTTTTGATGACTGCTTCAGTATCTTCCATAGTTATTGGCCTATTGAGATTTTTAGATTCTTCCTGATTGAGTTTTGGAGGGTTGTATTTTTCTAGGAATATGTCCATTTCCTCCAGGTTGTCCAGTTTGTTGGAATACAGTTTTTCATAGTATTTTTTTAACAATCCTTTGTATTTCTGTGGGTTCTGTTGTTATTTCTCCTCTTTCATTTCTGATTTTGTTTTTTGGGGTCCTCTCTCTTTGCCTCTTGGTGAGCCTGGTTAGAGGTTCATCAATTTTGTCTATCCTGTCAAAGAACCAGCTCTTGGTTTTGTTGACTTTTGTATTGTTTTTTGGGTCTCTATGTCATTTATGTCCGCTCTGATCTTTATCATTTCCTTCCTTCTGTTTACACTGGGCTTTTCTTGTTGCTCTCTTTCTAACTCTTTGAGTTGTAGGGTTAGGTAGTTTATTACCATTTTTTCTTGTTTTTTTTTTTTTTGCAATAGGCTTGTAGAGTTATGAACTTTCCTCTCAAGACTGCTTTCATTGTGTCCCATAGATTTTGGATTGTTTTGTTTTCATTGTCATTTGTTGCCATGATGTTTTTTATTTCTTCTTTGATCTCATTGGTAACTCATTGTTTAATAGCATACTATTTAGTCTCCAGGTGTTTTGATTTTTTGGGATTGTTTTGATTCTAGTTGATTTCCAGTTTTATGCCATTGTGATCTGAGAAGATGCTTGATATGATTTCTATCTTCTTGAATTTGAAGAACTTTGGCTGTGACCCAATATATCCTCTATCTTTGAAAATGACCCATGTACACTTGAGAAGAATATATATTCTGTGGCATTGGGATGAAATGTTCTGAAGATGTCAATTAATTCCATCTTATCTAGTGAATCATTTAGGATTGATGTTTCTTTGCTGATTTTTTGTTTAGAGGATTTGTCCAATTGTGATAGTGGGGTATTAAAGTCCCCTACTATTATTGTATTGCTGTCAATCTCTCCCTTGATCTCCTCCACAAGTTTTTTTATGTATTTGGGTGCTCCTGTATTGGGTGCATATATGCTTACCAGAGTCATTTCTTCTTGTCAGATTGCTCCCTTTAATATTATGAAGTGACCATCCTTATCTCTTTTTATGTCCTTCACTTTGAGATCAAATTTGTCAGATATAAGTATTGCTTCCCCAGCTTTTTTTTCATTTCCATTCTCCTGAAAAACCTTTTTCCATCCCTTCACCATCAGTCTGTGTGCGTCTTTTTTTTCTGAGGTGGGTTTCCTGTAGACAGCAGATATATGGGTCATGTTTTCTTATCCACTCAGTTACCCTATGTCTTTTGATTGGGGCATTTAATCCATTTACATTTAAAGTTATTATTGATAGGTACTTGTTTGTTGCCATTTTTATTCTTTACCCCTGTGTTCCTTCTTCACTTCCTATTTCTTCTTTTTACAGCAGACCCTTTAGTATTTCTTGCAATGCTGGTTTGGTGGAAATAAACTCCCGTAGTCCTTTTTTGTCTGTGAAGCTCCTGATTTCACCCTCAATGTTGATTGATAGCCTTGCTTGGTACAGTATTCTTGGATTCAGACCCTTCCTTTGCATGACTTTGTATATTTCATTCCATTCCCTTCTGTTCTGATGTGTTTCTGTTGAGAAATCAGTCACTAGTCTGATGAGGAATCTTTTGTAGGTAACTTTCTATCTCTCTCTGGCCTCTTTTAAGATTCTTACTTTGTCCTTGGTGTTTGCCAATTTAATTTCAAAGTGCCTTGGCGTCGGTCTTTTGGGGTTCTTTTTTTTTGGGACTCTGTGAGCTTCTTGGATTTGTGTGAGTTTTTCTTCCCTATAGCAGGGAAATTTTCTGTCATTATTTCTTCAAACAGGTTTTCTATTCCTTGCTCAGTTTCCTCTCCTTCTGGCACCCCTATTATGCAGATGTTGTTTCATTTCATGTTGTCCCAAAGTTCTCTTAGGGTCTCCTCCTCTTTTTTAATTTTTTTTCTAGATGCTGCTCTGCTTGGGTATTTTTTTCTACCTTGTCTTCTAGCTCACTGCCTCTTCTAGTCTACTGTTGATGCTTTCTATTGAGTTCTTTATAGCAGTGATGTCATTTTTCATTTCATCTTGGTTCTTCTTCATTTCCTCTTGGTTCTTACACATATTGTTGAATTTGTCTTCCATTCTTTTCAGCCACCTTATGACCATTTCTCTGAATTCTTTCTCTGATAGGTTGCTTGCCTCCATTTCATTTACTTCCTTTTCTGGTGATGCCTCCTTTTCTTTCATATGCGGGCTGTTTCTTTGTCTCCCCATGATCTCTCTTCTCTGGGTGTTTAGTTATCTAGTTCTCTCTCTCCTGCGTTGTTTTAAAGGCACAAAATACAACACAACAAGGCACAATGCACAAGGCACTGAACACAAATGCATTCACAATACTAATAACCCCAAATAAAGGTGACCACCAAAGAAAAGAGAATTAGGGGATAAGAAAGAAAGAAGAAAAAAAAAGAGTGTAAAAATGAAATTGAGAAATGGAAAAAAAGTAAGAGAGAAAAGAAAGAGAATAAAAAAGAAGAGGGGAAAAATGTATTTATATGGGGAGAAAACTCCAATAGAACAGCCACTAATCCCAATACATCCAAGCAACAAATACCTAGAGATGAATGCAAACTACAAACAACAACTAATATCAAGTGAGGTGAGGAAAAACAGAAGCAAAAAAAAAAAACAAACAAAAATAAAAGAAAAAGCGAAACAATCTCACAAACAAGCATAAATACCCCCAATATAATCAACAATCAAGCAAATAACAACAAAAGGACAGAGAGAAAAAAGATTTGGCTAGTGAAGAAAGAGAAGAGAGAGGTGTGTATGGACTTAGAGCAGGGGATTTGAAATTAGATATATAAGTAGGATGAATTTTTAACAGGGGGTAAAAAGAAGGAATAGGGAAAATCCAAAGCAGGAATACAGTAAGAGAAACAGGACAACAAAAGGGGAAAAGTGAGGAAGAGAGTGTTGGCATAAAGGTAAAGTTGAGATAGTGTAAAATGATGCTAAAAGAAAGATGAAAATAGAATGTAGAAGACTAATCCCAAAACAAAATAAAGAGAAAATAAAATGACACTTTTTTAAAAAGGTAAAATAGTAGTAGTAATAATACTGATTAAAAATAAAAATGTAATAATTTAAAAGGTAAAATCAAGTGAGGAAAAAAGAAAAAAATAGTTTCTTAAGTAAAAGATTAAAATAAATAAATAGATAAATAAATAAAAATGTACAGTAGTGAATTTCATTCACTTCCTCAACTATTCTGTTTGGCACACCTGTATCCTAGTTGGGACAGTATTCAAGTTCCCTGTGTTCCACTGCTTCTCAGTGTTGTAAGCCACAGTCCTGATTTTCAAGCAGGCAGTACTTCTTTGTTTCTTATACTCCTTTATTTGTGTTTACACAAGAGTCAATTTGTGATTCAACCCCTGGGTGGCAGTGTTTCTGGATTGACCTCCGGGTCTGTAAGTCCTCTCTAGCTAGTTCTTAGATTTTGTTTTCCCTGTCACACTTAATACTGGTTTGGGGAAATGGGCTGCCCCAGAGCTAGTTCTCTGATCGTTATTTCCTGCTCTGATCCCCAGGTTCCACAAAAACAACTTTCCCCTGCAGTATCTTAGAGTGTCCCTAATTGGATGATCCTATGTTCTGGGCTTAGTAATCAAAAGCAAGGATTTAAAGAGAAAAAAAAAAAAGAAAAAGAAAAAGAAAAAAGAGCCAGAGTAAGTGTGCGAACTCGCGACTTTTACCCTTTGGCGCTGCGCGCAAGTCTGTGCAGTCTTTTTCCCCCCTGGCTGCCCTTTTGCGCCCAGGTTCAGCTATGGGTTGCTTATTAGAGTTCCCTTCTGTTAGCAGCCCTGCAGGATCCCCTTCCACATTCGCGGATCATACTAGTCCCCAATGGCCGTGGATTTTGGGGGGCACAGACTTCCCAGATCCTCTAGCTCCCGTTGTGCGCCTTTCTCTCTCCTGCCTGGATCACAGACCTCACCTTTTCCTAGGTGAAATCTGACCTTTCTGTGAGAAGGTGCAGAGCTCCTTCAAGTCCGTGTATTCGCACTGGTTGGGGTCCAGTGTTCCTGGGTTCGCAGCTGTTCCCTGGGTGGTGGTGTTGTAGATTCCTGGGATTTTTAGACTTCTGATAACAGCTACTCTCCCCTTCAAGATAGCGCAGTCTCCCGGTCCCAGGCGGTTGCTCCGGGAGGGATTTCACCAGCAGTGAAGGGTGCCAGGTCAGGGGAACCCCATCTGGCAATCCCCAACAGTCCCTTGGAGTATAGCTGTCCCTCAACTCACAAATAAACACTCCCCGTGCGACCACACACTCTCCTTTCGTTCTCTCACTCATGCACTATCTTGCAGTCTGCCTTCCTGTCAGCAGCCATCTTCTTCTCCTCGGTAGCTCTAATTTTTTTGAGGAACTGTTGAATTGCTTTCCATTGTGGCTGTACCAGTCTACATTCCCACCCACAGTGAATGAGGGTTCCCTTTTTTCCACAGCTTTTCCAACACTTGTTATTGCTTGTCTTGTTGATAATGGCCACTCTAACAGGTGTGAGGTGGTATCTCATTGTAGTTTTGAATTTCATTTCCCTAATTGCCAGTGAGTTGAACATCTTTTCATATATCTATTGGCCGTTTTATGTCTTTTTGGGAGATGTGTGTTTCCAGGTTCTCTGCCCACTTATTGATTGGGTAGTTTGCTTGTTTGTTTGTTCTTTATGTATTTTAAAATTAAACCTTTGTCAGAGCTACTGTTTGCAAATATAATTTCCCATCTTTGTTTTGTTGTCATTTTCTTTTGCTGTTCAGAAGATTTTTTGGTTTGGCACTGGAAGGTGGGGGTGTAGTTTCTACCAACTCTGCAGCTATCTTGGATTATCACTATTCTTTTGTGTATCAATGGAAGCATAAGTTGCAATATCCTTGCTATTGTAAATACTGCTGCATTAAACATAGGGGTGCATATATGTTTTTAAATTAGTGTTTTGGATTATTTGGAATAAATACTGAGAAGTGGAATTGTTGGGTCATCAGATAGTTCTATTTTTAATTTTTGTTGGTACCTCCATAGTGGTTTGTTAAATATTTTCTTCTCAATTTATTGCATTTTATTTGTCAATGACAACTCTTTATATCTTTAAACAATGTTTTATTTATCAGTTACAGTTGGGGTACAATATATTTTTTAAATTCTTTATTATTGAAAAAAATGCATATGTTTCATTTTCTCTCTATTGACCTCTCCCAGCCCACTCTCCCCCCTCCCAGCACAGGCCCTCACCCCCTATTCTCTGTGTCCATTGGTTATGCTTATATGTATGCATATAAGTCTGTTGGTTGATCTTTTACTTCTTCCCCTACCCCACTCGCCCTCCCCTGCCTTCTATGTGAGATTTGACTGTTCAATGCTTCTATGTCTCTGGATCTATTTTTGTTCATCAGTTTATGTTGTTCATTATATTCCACAATGAGTGAGATCATGTGATCCTTGTCTTTATTCGACTGGCTTATTTTGCTTAGCATAATGCTCTCCAGGTTTATCCATGTTGTTGCAAATGGTAAGAGTGTTTTGTTTTGTTTTGTTTTACAGCAGCATAGTATTCCATCATATATATGTACCACAGTTTTTAATCTACTCATCTGCTGATGGGCACTTAGGTTTTTTCCAAATCTTAGCTATATTTTCACCTGTGCTGCTATGAACATAGAGGTGCATATATTCTTTCTTATTGGTGTACACCCACGGTCTAAAGTATACAATATTATATTAGTTTCAGGTGTACAACCCAGAGATTAGACATTTATTTAACTTATGAAGTGATTGTCCCAATAAATCTAGTACCCATCTGACACCATACATAGTAATTAATATTATTGACTATGTTTTCTATACTATCTTTACATCCTCATTCATATTCTGTAACTACTAATTGTGTACTTCCTACTCCCTTCACATTTTTCACCCATCCCCTCAACCCCTTGCCTTCTGACAACTATCTGTATCTAAAAGTCTGTTTTTGCTCTGTTTGTTTGCTTGTTAATTTTGTTTTTGTTTTCTATGGTTCCACATATAAGTGAAATCATCTAGCATCTGCCTTTTTCTGTCAGACTTATTTCACCCAACACAGTACCTTCTAGGTTCACCCAAGTTGATGGAAATGTCAAGTTTTCATTTTTTAATGGCTGATTTATATTTCATTGTATACATGAATTACTTCTTTATCCATTTATCTATAGATGGACACTTAGGTTGCTTCCATATCTTGGCTAATGTAAATAATCTGCAGTGAATACATGGATGTATATGTCTTATGATTTAGTGTTTTGGGATTCTTCATCTCTTGTTATTTCCTTTGTCTTAAAGTCTAATTTGTCTGGTATAAGTGTTGCTAAACCAGTTTGTTTGTTTGTTTTAATTTGTGTTTTCATAAGATATCATTTTCCATCTTTTAACTTTCAGTCTGTCTGAGTTTTTTTTTTATCTAAAGTGTGTTTCTTGTAGACCACATATGTAAGTTTTTCTTATCTATTCAGCCACCCTATATTTTTGTTCCATTTGCATTCAAAGTAATTGTTGATAAATACATTTTATTGCCATTTTTTATTTATATATTTTATCTTGTTTTTCCTTATTCTTAAGGATGATCCTTTAACATTTCTTGTAAATGGTGGTGGTGAATTCCTTTAGATTTTTCTTGTCTGGGAAGCTCTTTATCTGTCCTTTGATTCTAAATGATAGCTTTACTGGGAAATCAAAGTTTTATATGTCCTTGCTGTTCATCACTTTGAATATTTCATGCCAATCCATTATAGCCTGGACTGTTTCTGTTAAGAAATCAGCTGACAATCTTGTATGAGCTATCTTGCACATAGCTAACTGCTTTTCTCTTGCTGCTTTTAAGATTCTTTGTTTTTAACCTTTGGCATTTTAATTATGATGTGTCTTTGTCTGGGCCTCTTTGAGTTCATCTTGTTTGGAACTCTCTGTGCTTTCTGGGCTTATATGTCTATTTCATTCACCAGGTTATGGAGTTTTCTCTTATAATTTTTAAAATAGGTTTTCAATTCCTTGCTCTCTTATCTCTGGCACCCCCATGATATGAATGTTGGTATGCTTAAAGTTGTCCTAGATGCCCCTTAAACTATTCTCATAGATTTTTTTCTATTTGCTGTTCTGATTGGGTGTTTTCTGCTACCATATCATTCAAAATGCTGATTAGATTCTCTGCTTCATCTAATCTACTGTTCATTTCCTCTAATGTATTCTTCATTTCAGTTATTGTATTCTTCATTTCTGACTGGTTCTTTTTATGTTCTCTATCTCCATTTTTATGTTTCCTATTTCTTGTTAAGCTTCTCATTGAGTTCATCTACTCTTCCCCTCAGTTCATTGAGCATCCTTATAACCAGTATTTTGAACTTTGAATCTGGTAGATTGTTTGTCTCCATTTTGTTTAGTTCTTTTTCTTGAGTTTGTTCTGTTCTTTTAGTTGGGACATATTTGCCAGCTCAGTTTAGCTATCTCATGTGCTTGCTCATATATATTAAGTAGAGCTGCTATGTCTTCCCATCTTGGTAGAGTGGCCTTGTGTAGTATGTGTCCTATAGGGCCTAGTGACTCAGCCTCTTTGGTAACCAAAACCAGGTGCTTCAGGTGTACCCTCCATATGAACTGTGAGCAACCTCCTGTTTTAGTTGAACTTTGATTACCATTTGCACATCAGTGAGACAGGATGACCCCCAGGTGAATCAGCTATAAGGACCAGCTACAACTACAGTGATAAAGCTGCTGTGCAGGTATCAAAACCACAAGGCAAAACTTTCTTCAGCAAGGCTCTTGTGTATGCTGTGTGCACCCCTTGAGTGTGTCACTGGTGGAGGTGATTGGGTGGTATTCCAACATGGTCTGAAGCTATCCACTGGGTGAGATGTCAATGGGACCTACTGGGAGGTGCAGGCCAAAGTAAGCTGCCGTCTCTGCCTTGCCCAAGGCCACCTGGCATGAGCTACAATGCAATTTCCAGATGGCTGCTACTTTTGCTGGTCTTGAAAGTGCCTGTGGGATGGTAAGCTGTACACCAAGTTCAGCTGCCATTAGTGCTGATCTTGGAGCCACTTAGCAAGAGGTACTCTACATGCCAAGGCCAAATGCTTCTTGTTTGGGGTTTGTGAACCTTTGAGAGATTTTAGGAAAGTTCAAAGTATGAACCAAAACAGGCAGTTTGTATGGAAAAGACACTGGAAGCGGCTTGTGTGGGCCTGAAACTTGGCTGGGGTCTCAGGGAACCACCGGCGGGGGTAAGGGGTGGGGGTAGGGGGGGAGGAGGGTTTAAATTGTTATCCAGGTTGATGGAGACTCAGATATGGTGCCCCCATCCTGTACTTGCATGAGGAGGATTCAGCAAAAGAACAATGGCTATTCAAAAAATTAATGCAACAAAGAGCTCATTTTTTGAAAAGATTAATAAAATTGACAAACTCCTGGCTATACTCACTAAGGAAAAAAAAGAAAAGATCCATATAAACAAAATCAGAAACCAAAGAAAAATTACCACAGACATCACAGATATATCAGATAATACTAGAATAGTATAAAATACTATATGCCAACAAAGTCAATAACCTAAAAGAAGTGTATTAGTTCCTAGAAATATTTCATTCAATTACACTCTATTTTTTATTTTCTTTATTCTGCTGACTTTGGGTGCTTTTATTTTTATTTTTCTAGTTCTTTAAGATGTAATTGTAGATTGTTTACTTGTTTTGTGTGAAAGACCTGTAATTATATAAACTTCCCTCTGATGACTCCTTTTGCTGCATTCCAAAAGTTTTGATATGTCATATAGTCATTCTCATTTGTATATATATATATATTTGATCTCACCTTTTATTTCTTCTTTGACCCAATCATTTTTAGTAGTATTTTGTTTAATCTTCACATATTTATGAGTTTCTTTACTTCCTTTTTGTAATTGATTTCTAATTTCAAGGCATTGTGGTCAAAGAATATACTTGGTATAATTTCAGTATTTTTTTAATTTGTTGAGGTTAGTTTTGTGACCCAACATATGTTGGGACTATCCTTGAGAATGTTCCATGTGCAATGGAAAAGAATGTGTAATCAGATGTTCTTGGATAAAACAATTTATAAATGTCAATTATGTCTATTTGGTTTAATGTGCCATTTAAGGCTGGTATTTCTTTATTGATTTTCTGTTTGGATGATTTATCTAGAGTTGTCAATGGTGTATTAAGGTCCCCAAATACAATTGTGTTTTTATCAGTTTTTTCCTTTAGCTCTGTGAGTAGTTGGTTCATATAGTTCAGTGCTCCCTGGTTGGGTGCATATATATTAAAACGTGTTATATCTTGTTGATGTAGTGTCCCCTTTATCATTATAAATGTACATTTTTATCTCATTACCTTTGTTATCTTGAAATATATTTTATCAGATATAAGTATGGCTACACCTGCTTTCCTGTAGATGTTACCAGGTGTACCGGTTAATAATGCAGATTTCGTAATCAAAGAAAACATGATAATTTCAAGAGAAACATCAAAAGTGCTTTATTTAAAGTAATGTTCATTGCTAGCTACACATTTCCCCCATATTTTAGGTAATTTGTGGATACCATCCCAATAGATCTTTTCTTGTTTTGAGGCAAACCATTCAGAGACCCAATTTTCCACTTTGTACGTTTTGAAGTGCTGCTCAGAAAGTGCGTGTGTCTTCGATCTGAACAAGTGGTAATCTGAAGGAGCAAGGTCTGGTGAATATGGCGGGTGGGTTAATACTTCCCAGGCAAGATCTTTTAACGTATCTTTAACTAATTTTGAAGTGTGTGATGGTATGTCATCATGAAGCAAAATTACTTTGCGTGTCTTCTGGCACATTCTGGTCATTTCACGATTAAAGCGTGGTTCAAATTGGTTACTTGTTGTCAGTAGCCATCAGTATTAATGGTTTCACCTGGTTTTAGAAGCTCATACTACACCACACCTTCCTGATCCCACCAAACGAGAGCATTGTCTTCTTTCCAAAGCAATTTGGCCTTGCAGTCAATGTTGATGGTTGACCTGGATCAACCCATGATTTTGTGCATTTGGAATTCTCAAAATAAATCTATTTTTCATCACCAGTCACAATTCAATGAAAAAAAGACTTTCTTTCATGCCATTGAAGCAACATTTTACTGATGACTTTTCGGTTTTCCATTTGTCTTTCGTTCAGTTGATGTGGCACCCATTTTCCTTCCTTTAAAATCTTTCCCATTGCTTGTAAATGATCAGAAATTGTTTGCTGAGCAACGTTTAATCTTTCTGCAAGTTGTGTTTGAGTTTGACACACATCTTCATCCAATAACTTTTTCAGTTGACCTGGATGTTCTTTGTCTTTCACATCGAAATCATCACTTTTAAAGCGTTTAAACCAGCGTTCACAAGTATCTTAGATGGAGCATGTTCACCATAAGCTTCCTGAACTTTACGATAACTTTCAGCAGCACTTTTCTTCAAAATAAAGTAATGAATTAAAACTTCCCGCAAATGCTCTTTTTTTGGCACAAAATTCAACATTTTTAAGCATAAAAATATATATGATGTTAACACCTTCAGAAAATTTGACATATGAAGTTTGGCAGCTTGCTGTCAATACAACAAAATAGCATACATATCAAATCTCATATATATCAACATATGTGTAACTCCATCTATTGAAAAAATACGCATTATTAACCGGCATATCTGGTATTTGCTTGGAGAATATTTTCCACTCTTTCACTTTGAATCTACCTTTGTCCTTGCAACTCAGATGTGTCTCCTAAAGGCAGTATGTAGTTGGGTTTTCTTTTTTGTTTCAGTGTGCTACTTTGTGTCTCTCTATTGGTGAATTCAGTCATT
Source organism: Myotis lucifugus (assembly GCF_000147115.1). NCBI lineage: Eukaryota > Metazoa > Chordata > Mammalia > Chiroptera > Vespertilionidae > Myotis > Myotis lucifugus. The sequence goes on along the minus strand of NW_005871067.1, from coordinate 9,621,627 downwards.
TACATGTAGGGTAATTAATGATGTATTAGGATTCCCTACAGCCATTTTGTCCTTTGTTTTCTGATAGCTCTGTGCCTCCATTGGTTCTTTTCCTTTGTTTTTTCATTTGTTTTTGTTTACTGGTATTCCATACTTGTTTCCTCATTTTCTAAGCTATGTGTCTTAATTTTGTGGGTTGTTTTGTTGTTGTGGTGGTGGTGGTGGTGGTGGTGGTGGTGGTGGTGTGTGTGTGCGTGTGTATGTATTTGTGTTTACCATATTAGGTTTATTAAAAAGAAAGTTTCATATATACAGTACTTTTTTTCTTTTGAATGCACCTGATCTTCATCCTACTTTGCAAATTCAGATCTTTGCCCCATCCCCATTCATGTTTTTGTTGTCACAAATTATCCCTGTTTATGCTGTAAGTGTTTTTGGTGATCTTACTCATAGTGTTGTGACTATTTGTTCTTCATTTCAGTTAGAACAACCCCTTGATTATTTCCTGCAATGGAGGTCTTCTGGCAATGAATTCCCTCAGCTTCTGTATGTCTTCATGTCTCTTTTATATTTAAAGTATAACCTTGCTGGATATGTCGTTCTTGGCTGATAATTTGTCTTTTTCAGTAATTTCAATATTTGGTTCCACTCTTTTCTGGCTTGTAGAGTTTTTGCTCTTTGTAGGTCACTTCCTTCTTTTCATTGGCTTCTTGGATAATTTTTTTGTCATTAATTTTTTATAGTTTTAACACAATGTGCCTTGGAGAGGGCCTCTTTGAATTGAGGTAACTAGGTGTTCTGTTTGCTTTTTGGATTTGAGTATCCCGTTCTTTACATAAGTTTGGGAATTTCTCATCCACTATTAGTTTGAGTAGACTCTCTGTTCCCTTTCCCCTCTCTTTTTTTTTCTTGTATGCCTATTATTCTTTTTATTAATCCTCACCCAAGGATATGTTTTTACTGATTTTTAGAGATAGAGACAGAGAGAGAGAGAAAGAGAGAGATCAATGTGAGAGAGAAACATTGATCAGTTGCCTCCCATATGTGCCCCGACTGAAATCTAGGCTTGTGCCCTGACCCAGGATCAAGCACTCAACCCTTTGTTACAGGGGATGACCCTCCAACCAACTGAGTCACCTTGCCAAGGCACCTATCATTTTTATATTGCTTTTACTGATAGAGTCATATAGTTTTCATAGATGTCCTTTTTTAATGCTCAGGGCCTTCTCCCTCTGTGTCATTTCTAGATTCCTACCTTTGATATCACTAATTCTTTCCTCTATCTGGTTGGCTCTATTGACTGTTTCTAATTAATTCCTGATCTCATTTACTGAATTCTTCAATTACAAAATTTCTGTTTGGATCTTTTTTAAAGTTTCAATCTGTTTGGTAAAGTACTCATTTTGTTAATTAATTTGTTTTCTAAGTGCATTAAATTACCTGTCTATATTTTCTCACATCTCATTGAGTATTTTTATAGCTGCAGTCTTGAATTTTCTGTCATTTATATCAGATATTTTTGTCTTCCAGTTTGCTTTCTGGAGATTATTTATTTTCTTTCTGAGCTGCCTTGCTACTTTGGTTATTCATGTTATTTAATAGGTTCCTTCTCTGTCTAGGCATCTTTATATTTGTAGCATTTCTCCAGCATATTACTATGAAGTGGTCTTTGTATTTTTCCCAATGGTGGCATGAATCATGAGATTTTTGCACCTCTGTGAAATCCCAAAGCTGACCTCCTAGGCTGCTGTCAATATAGCCGAGATGCTTGGGGGTAGGGTTTATTTTGCCCTCTTGGTAATGGCAAACTTAGACTTCCACAGGATACCCCCACCATAGGAATCAGTTATCAAGTGCAATATTTGCTCAGGAGAAATAGTGATTCTATAGTAATAGTTCTTGGGTTCGCAGAGAATGTGCTCTGCAACCCTACATCAAGGGCAGCAGGAAGCATGTTTTAGGAGTCTGTGGAGCAGCAGGGCTTGTGGCATTCTTTCTTCAGTTGGAATGCCAACTGCCGACAGCCACGGAAGCACCCCTTGTGCTATGTCCTTGCCCAGCTCTCTTGGCTCAGCTGTAGTTTGCACTGCTCACACTTGCACGAATGCCCTGCTCTTCCTGGCTAAAGGAAGTGCCAGCTACAGCCAGCTTTCTCTCCTGTCTGGGCTGAGCCTGCCATGAGCTACTAGCTGTAGGGTTGTGTCCATGTCCAGTCTGAGCTCTTCTCCTTCTCCCCTCCCCCATTTGTTTTCTATTTGCTCACCTTTAGATGCTTCAAAATGTGGCTCTCTCTGGCATGCCTGTATGTTGAGCCGGGAATTTTTTGTTTAGTTATTGCTGTTTAACTTGTTGAAATTTCAAGGGGATCTCCATGTCACCATTTCTCTCACATCATGTATATCAAATTTAAAGAAGGTGTTTTTTTGTTTTGTTTTTAATCATACTGTAATACTGATTTAGTGGGGAAGGACTCCTTAAACTTATTTTTGTCTGGGCAATTCTTTATCTTTACTTCAATTTTAAATGATAGCCTTGCTGAGTAGAGTAACCTTGTAGGCATTTGTCTTTAATCACTTGAATATTACATGCCAGTCCCTTCTGGCCTGCAAAGTTTCTGTTAAGAAGTCAGCTGATAGTCTTATGGGAGCTACCTTTTATATAACTATCTGCTTTTCTCTCAGTACTTTCAAGATTCTTTGTCTTTAACTCACTATTTAATTATGATATGTCTTGTTGTGGTCTTCTTGAGTTTATCTTGTTTTGGGACTCTGCACATTGTGGACTTATATGTTTTTGCCAGGTTAAGGAAGTTTTTCGTTATATGTATTTTTTTCAAATAGGTTTTCAATTCTTTGCTCTCTCGCTTCTCTTTTTGCTACCCCTATGATGTGAATGTTGGTATACCTGACGTTTCAGAGGTCCCTTAAACTAGCCATATTTTTTTAAATTATTTTTAATTTGCTGTTACAATTCAGTGTTTTCTGCTACCTTATCTTCCAGACCACTAACTTGATTCTGTTTCATCTAATTTCCTGTTGATTAATGTAATCTTCATTTTAGTTTTTTTTTTTCAGTTCAGATTGGTTCTCTTTTATGTTTTCTATCTTTTTGTTGAAGTCTCACTGAATTTATCTTTTCTTCTCCCATGCTCATTGAGCATCCTGATAACCACAGTTTGAACTCAGTATCTAATCGATTGCTTGCCTCCATTTACTTAGTTTCTTTTTCTGGATTGTTGTCCTGTTCTTTTGCTTGGAACATATCTCTTTTTCTATTTATTTTGGTTGACTCTGTTTGTTTCTACATATTAAGTAAAGCTACATCTCCCAGTCTTGACAGAGTTGCCTTATGTAGATGGTGTCCTGTGGTATCCCTTAGCACAGTCTACCTGGTCTCCTGAAGATACTCTAAGGGTGTCCCCTGTATGAGTTGTGTGTGCCCCCTTGGTTTACTTGGGCCTTGATTGCTGCTGGCACATCAGTGTGTGAGGTTGGCCCTCAGGCTGACTGACTCTGAGTGTTAGCCATGATTACACTGGGTGTGCTATTGTATGGGGGCTGACCCCATGGAGAAAGATTCACTTTAATGGGGCTCTGGTATCAGCTTTGGCCACCCGCCATGTATGTAAGTTGTGGACCTATTTTGTGGGGTTCTTTTGAAGTCTGAAGATGACCACCAGATTTTTGGGGTCTAGATCCTCTTTGGAGGTGCTCCAGTGCAAGCCAAGATCAGCCTTCACTTGTGCCTGGCTTGGGGCCGCTTGGTAGAAATTAGAAAGTGATCTGTGGTTGGCTGCCACTTGTGCTGTGTTTGGAGCCACTTCAGAGAGGCTACACTTAGAACTAAGGCTAGCTGCCTCTTGTGTCATGATAGAGATCCTTTGGTAGACCATATAATGTGAGCTGAGACCAGCCATCACTTGTGCCTGGCTTGTGGATACTTAGTTAAAGCTATGTTACAAGGAAAGTCTGGCTTCCACTTTTGCCAGACTTAGAGTCACCTTATGGAAGTCACAGTGTAAATTGAGACTGGTTTCCACTTGTGCTGGGATTGGAGCCACTTATCATGCGCTTCGATGTAAGCCAAAGCAGGCTGCTGGTTATGTGGGGTCTGTGGACCTTTGAGAGAGTCCATAGTGTAAACAAGAATGGACATCACTTGTGTGGAATATTTTGACCTTTGAAGAAGTTTGGAGAAGTTGCAGCATAAGTCTAGGGCAGCCACCACTCATTTGAGGTTTGAGGAGTTATGGGAAACTCCATAGCATGACCCTAGGCGGACTACTTGTGTAAAGGAGCCACTAGAAGAGGATTGGACAGTGTAAGCAATGTGGGTGAGACAAGGTCTAAGAGAATATCAGCGTGGGATACATGGTGTTAGCCAGGTTAATGGAGAGCCCAGATTTGGTGTCCACCTGCACCTGTCTGTAGAGTGGGAGAACTCAACAAAGAAACAGTGATGCTTGCCAGTCCTTCCATCTCTGGATAGAGCTACCCCAATTCATGCCCCTTCAGCCCTCACCCTGAAGTTATCAATTTAGCTCCTCCTGATATGTCACTGGTGCTTTTCAGGTTGTTGCCCCTTTGCTGGAGTTTAGAGTGAGTGAGTTTGTGAGTTTGTGTGTGGGTCCTTTAAGAACAGTGCCTACCTCTCTTTCAGCCATTTGTCTCTCTGGAACACAGTTCCTGCTGATTTTTACAGCGAAAAGTTATGGTGTCTCTTTTTTCCCCATAATGGTGCCCCAAGCTGGGGAGTCTCTATAGGGTTGGAATCCCTTACTCCTCAGAAGTGACTGCCACAGCTGAGGTATCTCACTTCTAATTCTTAGTTGTTTCACGGTAGGTATGGACCTGCCTGGTGCATCTCTTCCCTTCCTACCAGTCTTAACATGTCTTCTTTATATCCTTAATTATAGGCATTCTGTTCAGCTAGTCTTTAGGTGGACCTCAGTGATGGCTGGCCTATAATTTAGTTGTAATTTTGATGTGGTTCCGGAGGGAGGCGAGCACAGCAATTATCTACTATGCCATCTTGACCAAAAAATACCATAATCTGTTAATTCTATCCTATTTCTTTTGTTAAAATATTGGTTACAGTCTACCCACTAAAATTATTTTACTAAACATTAATGCAATGTGTTAGGAAAATACTACAGTAGAGGATTTTTCTTGTAATAAAAAAATGACTTTCAAGAATCTTTAATCTGTATCTACAAAAAGTGTCATAATGATTGAAACAGACATAATATTCATCAGTTCAAATTTATTTTCTTTGTTTTGTTTTAATATATTTTAAAACATTATTGGACAAAATACCTCTGATATTTATCTTATGGAAACATAAGTTTGGAAACATAAATTCTCTATATGTGACAAAATATCTCATGTAGAACTGTCTTTAATGCTCAGTTAATGATAAAAGTAAATCTTCTAGTTTCAAGACAAAAAAAAACAAAAACAAAAAACAGAAACAACAGATGTTTAAAAAGCCCTAAAAAATAGGTTGTATACGTTAATGCAAGGAAAGCAATATTTTACATTATAAAAGTAATGATTATAAAAGTAAGTGAACAAATCAAGTAAAATATATGAGTCCTAAAGAGGTTTTGATTTGTAAAAATATAATGCTAACCCGATTATTTTTTTAAAAAAATCCCATGTGTTTATTGAGCATTACATGTTCAACACACATTTGTAAGCCTGAAAGAAGAATAGGGCAATAGGAGAAAGAACAAGCTCATATTAATCCACAGGGAGGAATGTATTTATTTTTCATCTATGAAGTAGTTCATGTATATAACATGTTAAAAAGTTTTTCTTAACCGTGGATCCTTTTGTGATTAAATTATTGTTTGTACATATTGTGTAGTAGCAGTTCTCAAACTTTTTAAACCTAGAATATTTTTCACTTTAAAAAGATTCTAGAGGACCTGAAAGAGCTTTTGTTTGGAATATATCTATTGATATATATAATAATTTAAACTGAGAAAACTTTAAAGTACTTATATACTAAATCATTTAAATATAATAATAAAAAACCAACATATTAAATATTTTTTTTGAAAAAGTAACTGTGTTTCTAAATAAAAATCTTAGAAGAGAGGTATTTCTATATATTTTTAGGATGCTCTTTAATGTTTGGCATAATAGAAGATAGCTGGATTCATATATTTGATTCTACTTTCAATCTGTGGTGATAAGTCATTTTGGTTAAAGTATATTAGGAAAATCCAACCTCACTAAAATTTTTCCTTTTATGAAAAATTCTAATATCTTTATACTATATGTGATTATTAGAAATTGAGACTCACCATTATATATATAATGTTAAAATTATCTCAATTAACAATAATACCTTTAATCCAAATTATAAATTTGCCTCTTAGTTTAGAAATTATGTAGTTAATTTTTATTTATTTAATCTTTATTATTGAGATTATTACACATGTCCTCCCTTCCCCCCATTACACACCTTCATCCAGTTCCCACCCTACCCCAGGCCTTCACCAAGCTATTGTCTGTGTCCATAGGTAATGCATATATGCATATAAATTATTTGGTTAATCTCTTCCCTCCCCCTACCTTCCCTCTGAGATTCGTTGTCTGTTCCATGTTTCCAGGCTTCTCTTCATAGCACTGGAACCTGGGGCTGAGGGGTCTGGTGTAGGACTGGGGCCCCTTGCTTCTCAAGGGAGGCCTCTGCAGCTGGAATCTCCCTCCTGATTAAAAAAAAAAAAAAAAAAAAAAAAAAGAACAACATACATGGGTGTTGGACCAGCCCATTCTGCACCTCCGCTCCTCCTATCAGTCTCAATGTGCTTTCTTCATTACTTCTCTATTTGTAGGACTTCTATTAAGCCAGATTACAGGTGGTTCTGAGTGATGGTTGTTCTGTATTTTAGTTGTAATTTTGATGTGATTGTGGGAGGCAACAAGTACCATGTTTACCTATGCTGCCATCTTGATGAATCTTTAGTCGAATTTAAATAAGCAAAGACCTATGAGAGCAATACACACATCCAAGAATGGCTATGTTTGAAAATGAAGTTCATTAAAGAAAGGAATTACTTGTTCTCTTCATTGTTTTTCTCTGATTATATCTATGAAAAAGATACTATATCTTTGTCATTCAATTGTCAGGTTTTGGGGGGGGGTTTTTGTTTGTTGTTTGTTTTTTAGTAAATAAATTCTATCTAATGTATCATAATAATTGCTGGTTCTCACAGCAGGAAATTATAGTAAGAGCTTTAAAAATGCTTATCCACAAATTGGACAGTCGGGAAAAAGGGATTTTTTTCTTTAACCAACCACCCTTCAAATTCTGAATCAAGAAGAAACAGAAAATGGAACAAATCAATTATACCCACCTGGAGGCCCCGGGGCACAAAATTTGGGCCCCCGCGGGGGGGGGGGGTGTCCCTCAGCCCGGCCTGTGCCCTCTCACAGTCTGGGACCCCTCGGGGGATGTCCACCTGCTGGCTTAGGCCCGCTCCCAGGGAGATTGGGCCTAAGCTGGCAATCAGACATCCCTCTGGCAGCCCAGGAGCCTCGGGGGATGTCCACTTGCCAGCGGGGAGCAGGCCTAAGCTGCAGTCAGACATCCTTAGCGCTGCTGAGGAGGCGGGAGAGGCTCCCACCACCACCGCTGTACTGGCAGCCGTCAGCCTGGCTTGTGGCTGAGCAGAGCTCCCCCTATGGGAGCACACTGACCACCAGGGGGCAGCTCCTGCATTGAGCATCTGCCCTCTGGTGGTCAGTGTGTGTCATAATGACTAGTCATTCTCAGTCATTCTGCTCTTAGGGTCAGTTTGCATATTACCCTTTTATTATATAGGATAGAGGCCTGGTGCATGGGTGGGGCCGGCTGGTTTGCCCGGAAGCGTGTCCTGGATCAGGGTGGGGGTCCGCTGGGGTGCCTAGCCAGCCTGGGTGAGGGGTTGATGGCTGTTTGCAGCTGGTCACACCCCTTCAGGGTGGGGTTCCCCACTGGGGTGCCTGACCAGGCTGGCAGGGGAGGGCAGT
>NW_005871067.1:9612363-9613427 GCF_000147115.1 Myotis lucifugus | reverse complement strand
ACTGAGGGACATTTCCCCCGTCCCGCCACATGCACGAATTTCATGCACCGGGCCTCTAGTATATGATATATCCACAGCTAATATCATTCTCATGGGGGAAATATAAAAAAAGTATTTTTCTTATGATCAGGAACCAAACAGGGATGTCCACTTTAGCCACTCTTTATTAAACATAGTACTCAATGTCCAAGCCATAGCAGTTTAAAAAATGGAACAAAAAAAAAGGCATCCAAATTGGAAAGAAAGAAGTAAACTGTCATTATTTGCTGATGATATGATACTGTATAAGAGAACCCTAAAGATTCCACACAAAAGCCTGATAAATGAACTAATAAGCGGATTTAGTAAAGTACCAATATACAAAATAAATATTCAGAAACTGGTTGTATTTTATATGCCAATCATGAACTATCAGAAGGGGAAACTATGAAAACAACCCCATTTACAATTGCACCTAAAAATAAATATGACACCTAAGCAAATATTTAACCAAAAAGGTAAAAGACCTGTACTCAGAAAATTATTGGACATTGAGTAAATTGCAAAAAATACAAATAAATGGAAAAATATACTGATTATGGATAGGAAGAATTAACATCATTAAAACTACCCAAAACAATCTACAAATTCAATGCAATTCTTACTAAAATATCAATGGCATATCTCACAGATCTAGAACAAATATTTCAAAAATTTATATGGAAATGTAAAAGGCCCCCAATAGCCACAGCAATGGTGAAAAAGAACAAAGTTTGAGGTACCATACTACCTGGTGTCAAAAACTATATTACAAGGCTTTAGTAATCAAACATCATGGCACTGACATAAAAAAAAAAAAAACAGACATAGAGATCAATGGAATAGAATAGAGAGCCCAGAAATAAACCCATGCCTTTATGGTCAATTAATACATACAAAGGAGGCAAGAACATACAGTGGGGTAAAGACAGTCTATTTAATAAATTGTGTTGGGAAAATGGGACATATACATGCAATAAATTTAAAGTAGACCACCGTCTTACATCATATACAAGAATAAACTAAAATGGATTAAAGTCTTAAAT
>NW_005871067.1:9609007-9612263 GCF_000147115.1 Myotis lucifugus | reverse complement strand
CCCATAAACTCTTAAAATAAAACATAGCCAGTAAAATTTCTGACATTCTCCTAGCAATATTTTTTTCAGATATATCTCCTTGGGCAAAGGAAACAAAAGAAAAAATAAGCAAATGATCAACATCAGACTAAAAAGGTTTTTCACAGTAAAGAAAACCATCAACAAAACAAAAACACAAGCTACTGAATGGGAGAACATATTTGCCAATGATATTTATGATAATGGGTTACTATCCAAAATTTATAAAGAACTCACACAACTCAACATCAATAAAACTAAGCATGAAATTTAAAAATGGGCAGAGGACCTGAATAGGCACTTCTTCAAAGGTGGCCAATATACATGAAAAGATGTTCAATGTCACTAATCATCAGAGAAATGCAAATTAAAACCAAAATGAGATACTACTTCACACCTGTCACAATGGCTATCATCAATAGTGTTGGTGAGGTTTGGGAGAAACTAGAACCCTTGTGCACTGTTGGTGGGAATGCAGATTGGTGCAGCCACTATGGAAAACAATATGGAGGTTGCTCAAAATATAAAAATGAAACTGCCTTATGACCCAGCTATTCCACTTCTGGATATGTAATCGAAAAAACTCAAAACAGTAATTCGGAAGACTATCTGCACACCTATGTTAATTGCAACATTATTTACAACTAGTGGCCTAGTGCACAAAATTTGTGCACATTAAAAGGGAATTAATTAGAGGAAATATTTTAATATTGTTATTTGCCCTTTCTCTATAATAGAAATGTCAGAGATGAAAGAAAATTAGTAAAATGTATATGGAAATCTCTCTCCTGTCAGAGTCTGGGGTGCACTGCAGGACCCAGAGTCAAGTCCCCACCCACCCGTGTGTGCCTTGAAATCACACGAGACCCACACCCGGGCCCAGCTCTGGTGGGGGTGCAGCCTCAGGTCCCCCATCAAGTCCCACCAGCAGGGGGCGCGGCTCAGGTCCGCCCAGCCTCAGGTCCCCTGGCCCCGCGTGAGGGCATGAGAGTGTGACAACCATTTGCATGTTAGCTCTTCATTATATAGAATATTCTAAATGTTGAAGCAATACAAATGCCCATCAGTGAATGAGTAAATAAGAAAGAAGTGGTACATATGTACAGTGGAATATTACTCGTCCATAAAAAAAACAATAAAATCTTACCATTTTCAACAGCGTGGATAGATCTACAGGTTATTATGATAAGTGAAATAAGTCAGAGAAAGACAAATACTATATGATTTCACTTATATGTAGAATCTAAAGAACAAAATAAATGAACAAATAACACAGAAACAGACTCATAGATACAGAGAACAGATTAATAGTTGCCAGAGGGAAGGAGTTTCCTGGTGCTAGGATAAAAGATGAAGGGATTAAAAAGTACAAATTGGTAGTTAACAAAATAGTCACAGGGATATAAAATATAGCATAGGAAATATAGTCAATAATATTGTAATAACTATGTACAGTGCCAGGTGGCACTTTGAAATATTGGAGGGACCACTACATAAACTATATAATTGTCTAATCACTATGTCATACACTGAAACTAATATGAAATAATATTTAATATAAAGTGTAATTGGAAAATAAAATTTAAAAACAACTAAATAATTAAAACTAATTAATTAATATTTCAGGATATAAAATTTAAAAATAGAAATAAATGTTTACTTGGGAGCTACTTAGGACAACTTAAATAGTTCCTGCTATCAGCTTAACACACAATAAATAGTGAAGAGTCCAAATATATAAAATGTTTGGGTTAGTCAGAGAATGGAGAAGCTTTTACAGTGGACCCAGAAGCTGAGTTTATGTTATGGGAAACACTGCTTTAGACAGGTGAGCATGTGAGGGAGCTGGGAGCAGCAGCACAATTAGGCAACACCGCCTGCATTTTTTTTGCCTCCCCATCTGAGCAGCAATCTCCAGCCATATTTTCAGGTAATGAGGATAGGAGAGTGAGATTTATTTCCCCTGTCCCCCTTAAGCACACAGAGGTGTGTTGTTGGTGTGTAAATTGGAATTCCCCATTTCTCCAGGGAATAGAGAGGAGCAGTCAATTTCAGAATGGAGGGCGCAGAGAATATGGCTCACTTTGGCTACATGAAACAGCCCCCAGCTACAAGCTTTCAGAACTAGACTAGGTTGCACTGTTTATTCAATCAAGTTTTTCTTTGCCTCAGAGGTTCACTTAATGATACAAGATATCACAGAATTTGAAAGATAATATTTAACTAGAAAGTAACCTATTTATAAGAATGATTTTTAGCAAGTGGTTCTAACTGGCTTACGTTTTCTGGCCTTAGGGTGCTAGAAAATTGTTTCAAAAGGAAACAAATGGACATCAAAGTCTAGACCAGAAATAGGTATTGAGAGACTGATATGTGACTGGAACTTGTTCAGAAGTATTCAGATCTTATTAACTGGTACATCATTAAAACTGCTCTCTGTAACCAGGGCATCCCTTTTTTAAAAGTACAGAAAAGATAATTATAATTTTTATGTTATTTTTACCACGTGAAATCTTTTTTTTTATGATTTACAATGAAATGTTTCCATCTTTCTACCCTCCCCTCAAATGTTTATTTATGTTATCTCTACCCATTGTTATGTATGTAACATAATATTATGTAGCAAGACTCTTTTGAGCATGTAGCTTATGGAAGAAGCAAAGAATAAATGGGTATTCCTAGTTTAAGTAGATAATGAAATACCACCATGGAAAGAAATGTATGATATTGCTAAAAACCAACCCATTTCCTGGATGAGGGGATGATGGCTGTTTGCAGCTGGTCACACACCCTTCAGGGTGGGGGTCCCTACTGGGGTGCCTGGCCAGTCTGGGTGAGGGGCTGAGGGCTGCTTTCAGGCTGACTGAAGCTCCCAACCGCTCCTTTTTTTCTTTTTTTTTTTCTTCTGGGCCAGCTTTAGCTCTGGCTCTAGCTCTGAGGCTTCCGCTGCTGGTTTGTTTGCAGTTCTATAATCGAAACAATGTATAACTTCAGCTCTGAGATCCCAGCCGGCTATATTTGTTAGAATGTTTCAAACTGCCAGCTCAGAGGCCGGCAAGTCAGGCGGGGAACGTTGGAGTCTGCAGTCACGGGAGCAAGCAAGCCTCATGTTCACTTCCAGCTGCCTGGCTGCCGGCCGCCATCTTGGCTGACAGTTAATTTGCATAAGGATACGCTGATTAGCCAATGGGAAGGGTAGCGGTCGTACGCCAATTACCATTTTTCTCTTTTATTAGTG